>NC_046661.1:62504784-62521413 GCF_010883055.1 Belonocnema kinseyi
AAAACACGTAAACTCAGAAGATGTGGACTGTGACTGCACCATATATCTAGTCGGGAGTGGTGCTGACTGATAACAGATGATTTGGAGCGATTCGCGCGCCATATGTTGGTCATTCTAAGGACTTATGGAACTACCCTCGTATCTACTCGGCTGGCACTAGGAAAAAATGTACAAGACCCGAGAATCGAAATTTGAAATATGGACAATTTTTAAAATTTTCATTTTGGTATTTGATAGATTTTTATCCTAGCGTATTTCTATGGTAGAAAAGCCCTCATATGATCAGAAAATATTATGTTATCCTTGTGTCTATGTAAAGAGTTTAACCATACTTCGAAAACATGATGTATATTACACATTTTGTGTAAAACGATAAAAATCTGAAGGGAAATTTTAGAGGACGTTTTAATTTCATGCATTTTTTGGCATTTCACATGGTTTGGCGAGTAGTATAGTGCATTTTATGGATAAATTTAGAACTGTTATTCAAGGAAGGCTGGTTAACGAACTTGAACTTTCTTTTGAAGCCCTCAAGATGCGTGAAAATCACAATTCATTGCGATCATTTTTTCTGATGTTACCATGCCTATAGTCTGCGGACTACACACTATAGACAAACATCTGCGCAAGACACTCCCAAAGCCTCTATGCATTTCACACGTTAAAATTTTTGATTGAAAAGTACTTAAGCAGGGCCTGATTTGGCATTATCAGAGAGTTACTTCTGGAGAAGGCGACTTCAGCTGAGAAAGTGTACAAGATATATGAAATAAAAAGTTGTTGATGCGAATATTGAGCCACAGTAGAAAATAAGAAAGTACTTTTTAGTCAAAAATTTTGACGCACGTAAAACTTGGAGGATTAGGGTTCCTGCCTTTATCATTGTTAATGAAACACTCGAATATTTTAGGTTCATGAATGTCCAAACAAATCATCAGCATTTCGAGAAAACGACCATTTTCACGCTTCAGGTGTCCACATATGAAAAACTATAATGATTAACTTGAACACAGGATCAAATAATTATTTCTTTTTACATACATTTTGATGATTGATCAAGCGTAAAACTTTAATTAAAGGACTGCGACTATCCCCCAATTCAAAACAATCTCCAGTTTCAGGATCCCAAATGATAGTATTATTTATATCTTCTTCCACAGTTAAAGCAAAGGCTGCCCAATTTCTCGTCTGAGACTCGCCTGTACAGAAAAAAATTATACTATTATGAGAAAGTTGATGGTTCATCGTTGTATAAATTAGGAAAGTTTACAAACAGGTAGATTACAACATGCCTAAAAGTTCCGGATTAAGATCAATACACCACCTCTACAGCGTATATCTTCTTTCGCCAAGATTGCCTATCAGAAGTTCATCGTACACACAGGTCAAAACCTTGCTGTTTCTGGATTGGAACCTCTAACTTCCATGTTTCTGTATCCTCAATGATTGGTTCTACGAGGAGATTTGGGCTAAACACACGAAGTTTCCATTTTACGACCATCCAATCATGATACTCATTAGGGACCGTTCAAGTATCACGTAAGGTTCTTTCTTGATACTTATATCCTCCTTCCCCACCCCGTACATAACGCTTTTTTATAGTAGGTGTGCGTACTATTGTATAGTAAGTGTATGTACAGCAGACTCCCTCCCCTACCATCCGTTCATGATAAGAAGACCCATCCAAAATAGCTTCCATATTTTGACTATACATACGTGAAAACAAAATTACAATATATTAATAACAATTAACGTGAAATGCACTAAAACATGACTATGCTATCTCTCGCAATGTACGTAGTACAGAGCTATACTTTGACTTGTATTGCTTAGCAATTTTCAACAAATACAGTCGCGTAACAATTAGGAATCACAATATTGAAACATATTAATTAATAACAAGTAATGCCGAAAGACAAATTGGATGGTAGTGTGGGTGTGAGGGCACATCGGAATACCATGAATGATAACTTTCCAACTTCGGGGCTGTAGGGGCGGAACATTCCAGGAATTGCGGACTTATCGGATGCCCCCTCTAGTGGCACGATATTAGGTGCGTGCATGCATTAATAATGGGCGCAAATCACGAGAAAAATATCACACGTAGTGGGAAAACCACAATTAGTGTGCGTGCCGTACGTGTGATGACGTTTTATGGGGAGTGTACATTTATCGGACGGTAAGTTATGGGACTTCTACTGTATATACATCAATTTGTATGCATTTCTTGTTGAAATTTTCTGCGTTTGCTTTACAAATTTTTCATTTTTGAGATCTGCTTATTTTACAATCAATTTAAACTGAAGAAAAATAAGAGCAAGTCCAATTAATCTAAAATTGCCAATTAATCAATCTTGCATTGGAAATCTTAAAAATTGAATAACTTTGAATTGAAAATTGTTTAAAATAAAGAATTTTCAATTGTGAATCTTCAAAATTAAATGATAAAAAAATGTCCAAAATTACATACCTTTCAAATGCGAATGAAGAATTGTCAGCAAATTGCATAAGTTTTGAGCACGGTAGTGCAATTTTGAAGCTACAAAGACAAATATACTCGTAACATATTCAACCGAAAAGACAATATTCCAACCAAACAGATTAATTTTGTATTGAAGAAGACCAATTCTAAAAGAATATTGTTTAAATTATTTAAATTAAAAATCTTGCTTAATTTCATTAACTGCGAAAAAGTTTTAAAAACGCAGAAATAATGGGTTATTTTCCCCTCTACTAAGACGTTAAATTTAATATAAATATTAATATTAAAGAAGATTAGTCTTGAAATTGAAAATATTCCACTAATGGATTCCAATATGCATTATAAGTACCATTTTCAATGTAATAAAGTTGCACTTTATCATTGATTCGAATGTACAAAGTAATAAGTATAGAATTTTTTATAACCTTCAGAACGTCAAGTTCATTGGTTATTTTGTTACGACTTACGTCGTCCACTTGCGTTACTTGTTACGCATTACCAAAAAACATACTTTTTTAGTAACAGTAAAAGTAACGCGTTAAATTATCTGGTAACGGTAATGCAAAGTAACGTAGGTTACCAATCATTACTTTATTACAATTTTTAAATACGTTGAGCCATTAAATATTTCATTTTCAAGAAAACCAATCAGATGATGTATTTTCTTACTACATAAGAAAACAAACGTTTTCATACATTTTATTCAGAATCCTTAAAATGATCTAAATCGAGTTGAAACTCGACATTTCTCTTCAAAATTAGCTATAGAATACGAATAACGTATTAGTTTTCAAATATTACCCCCAAAAGTTTGTTTTATAGGGTCCCAAAGGAATACTATCAGTGAAAAAATGGGATTTGCGATACTTTGTCGCTGATTATAATTTTTTTGCGTTGTAAGGAAATGAAAATGGTTTCTTGTACTAAAATACCACTTAATTATTATTGTTTTTAGTAATTTTCTCATCAAAAAGAGTTAGAAAGTCGCGGTTTTTTTTAACCTTTTCCACTTGTCCAATTTTCAATTAGAGGGATATGATATTTCATCAATGTTAACAAGAGTGATTGTTTATCTAATTAATTATTAATCTTAATAATATTATCTTAGAATAATTCTACAAAATTGTAGTTTACTAACAATGCACTTTTAGTCCAATTTTCAATTAAGATGAGTTAAATACTAATTAATTAGAGTCAAGGAAAGGAACTAATATTCTAAGGTTTCTGGCTTTTTGTCCAAATTTCAATTAGATTGAAGTAATAATTAATTCAAGTTAAAAAAATAATTGTTTAAACATTGTATTATTATTGTTCAAGGTCTTGGTTAAATTCGAATTTGCGAGATCCTCGGATCAATAAAATGTTAGAAAATCAAACTTTTGTTGAGGACATCATTGTTTTCACGAAAAATTTGAATTTCGCAAAAGAGAAAAATCCGTGGGCAACAGACGACAGCATTTGAACGGTTAGAATCGTTTGTGAATTTATTTTTTACGCACAATTCTGACATCATAGAAGAATTCTCGAAAGATAGCATGTCTTTAAAGGGTCACGAATTGATGATGGTAACCCTAAATTTTGCGAAATTCGTCGCGAAATGGAGAAAAGAAGGGAATAAATTGACATTTCCTGTGTGTGTGTTGTAATCAGCCACCAGGCTAACTGTCACCTTCGCGCCAAGAACGGTATTGGGGCACCCTTCCTTATCGATCATGCAAACTTTTTTCGAATCATTTATGTGTATAATCGTAAAATATTTTCCTTCGCATATTTGCGGGTGATAATCGTCATAGATTATCACGTAGCTTGGCGATGCAGTGTTAGCTGTAGCGACGGAAGAAATGAGAATCAGTCAAAGATTAGGCAGTTTTCAATTTGGAAATAAAAGCATGTATATCGCAGAATTTCTTACATTGACAATTATTCTAAATTTACAAAACTGGCGAATATTGACTTTTCTGTATAAATTATAACTTGATGAAGTTACCCAGCAATACACTTCAAAACCATCAAATTTGGAAATAAGGCTCTCTGTAAATATATTTATGATTTTCAAGCTTATCAAGTTGACCAAAAAATATTCTGGACATTGCAGAATTTTCCACATTGATAATTATTCCGAAATTACAGAACTGACGAATATGCATTTTTCTTGGTAAATTAAAAATTATCAAGTTACCCACGAATAAATTTCAAAATTATCAAATTCAGAATTTTCAATATTTTCAAAGTAGGCCCTCTACAAATTTATTTATAAATCGGAAGTTTATTCAGTCGCCCGACTATAAACTTTGAAATTCCTCAATTTTCCACGATATCCAGAATAGTTGTTAGGCGACTTGATAAGCTGGAAATTTGTAATTAAATTTTCACAGGGACTAATTTCGAAATTTGATAATTTTGAAATTAATTGCTGAGTAATTTGATAAATTAAAAATTTATAAAGGATGGTCAATACTCGCCAGCTTTGTAATTTTGAAATAATTATCAATGTGGAAAATTCTGCAATGCCCAGAATAGTTGTTGGGCGACTTGATAAGCTTGCAATTTATAAATAAATTTGCGGAGGGGCTAATTTTGAAATTTGATAGTTTTGAAATGTATGGCTGGGTAACTTAATAAATATATAATTTATAATCCAGTTATAATTTCTAACAGGGTAAATCTACATGTTTACATACAATTATAAATTGGTTTATGTATAAAATTTGTGCGTTTGCAGATGTTATCTGCGAGACGTATTTCAATATTTTGTAGGAAATTGTATTCACATTTTTGGTTTTTATTTCCCAATTGAACTCTGCCTAATCTTTGGCTTATTCTTATTTTTTCCGTTGCTGCGGTAAACAGAGCATCACCCAGCTAAGAGATATTTATTTCTAAGTAATGCTTTGGAAAAAATGATTTAATCATCGGAGAAGCATTAAAAAATTTTATTTGAAATGTTTACAAGACGAAAAAAAAGTTGACAAAAAAATTTGAACCCACGGCATTCATACATATTCTATAGATAATTGTGAAGAGAAATGTCTTACAACTTGATTCAGCTAATATTGGTGACTCTGAATCAAATTTACAAAAAACGTATTTTTTTTCTTATGGGAAATACGTATTTTGTGTGGTTCAAACAAATTTCCTGTCGGTATTCATAAAAATTCGAGAAAAAGAAATTCCTATGCATTTTTAGAACACCCCGTTTCTGTTCAGCACCGCTGTATTAATGCTGTTAGACAAAAGACATCGCATGACCAATGAAATTTTCGAATGGATGGTACTATTGAAAAAAATATAAAGTTTTCTGGAAAGTTTTAAGTAAAATGCAGCACAGATTTATAAACCTATTAATCGACCGAATCCATTTCATATCAGGAAGGTTCTACGCTTAAAATCGCAGCATCTCTCGGGGACAAAATATATTGTTTTTAGAGGCAAATTAGGCAATACGTTTTTTTGAAATGTGTGAAATTTTTTTTGGCGAAGTTATGCGTATTTGCATTTTTGGCTTCGTTTATCAAAAATTTCCGATTTTTTCTTTAAACTTATATAACTTTTGACTTGATTAAGATATTGAAAATCGATTTTCTTAAAAAAGCCACAGTTATATTTTTTGTCAATTTTTTGTTGAATATTTACTATCATAAGGAAAACAACTAAGCAACTTTTGTGGCCAGGAGAATTTTTTTACTTATGTTTTAGTCCTGATTTCGAAACTATGCACAGAAAAGCAATTTATAATACAGTTAAGGTTGTATGTAAATCCCATCTCCGTACAAATAGTAGAGTTCCGTGGGGCGCCGTCAAGCCATACTACATTGAAAAAATATCACGGAATCGCATAGTGAAGATTTTAGTGCGCTACTGGCATAGAATTCGTAGGATCTGTGTAAACGTATAGTTAGCACACTATGCCAGCGGCAGATTCGTAGATCGTGGAACGTCGCAATTAAAACCTAACCATGGCTGATCAACTGTCATGTGCGTTTGACTATCTTGGTACAGCAGATAAGCTGGAGAGAGGGAACAGTGTTGCTGCTATGAGATACTGTTATGTTTATCAGTTTGAAAGTGACTAAAATTTCAATGTTTTTCATTGAATTATCTATGAAACTACACGGTGGAAAAACTTGATTTATATTTTTTAAAGTTTATTTTCAAGCAGCACTAATGTCTATATTTTTTAAATTTCTCTACCAGTGCGTTTAATTATTATAAATTAAAATGTGAAGATTGCCTATGCACTGTTCATGAACTACATGTTTAAGCAGTCAATTTTGACATTAATTACCTTGGCATCGGTATGGTTTAAAAATTAAAAATTAATCTAGCATATAAATTATTATTTCATTTAAATATAGCTCTTTCTTCAAAAAATTCAACCAGAGATTATTTTTTTTACATACAACCTCAATAAGGGACTTGTACAGTTAAAAGAACTGGCTGCTCTGCTACAAGTGCAGTTTCCCGAAAGAAAGGGATCGTCCACATATTACGTAAGATGTTTTTCTTTTGCTTATATCGTTGTGTCCTTCTCAACTTCACAGCAATTTTATGCTCGTCTTTATGCAAACAAAAGAAAAACGTCTTACGTAATTTGTGGACGATCCCAAATATTAAATTTTTCTTATTTTTCTCTTAAACGGTGTGAGATATGATAAATGAGTAAATAATTTTTTTGTAACATTTTGTTAACTATGCAAACTACTTTCTTAACATTTTTTTCGTATCTGTTACTGTAAGCAAATTTCGATTTTATGAAAAAAAAACCCTCCTGGCACCTAGGGCGCGCGATTTTTGGTTCTCGCGCTTCGCGCTCGATTGTACATTTATCTTGCGCTTCGCGCTCGATTATGTATTTACCTCGCGCTACGCGCTCGGTCTTTATATTTTCGCACATTCTTCCGCAAACATTTTAAAATTAAGACTCAAAACATCCACCACTGTGATTTTGTGATTGTGAATTCTCTTTCGTTAAAAAAGCTTAGCTCTAGATTTTGAGCTCACCTATGGCACGAGACTGAGGGCAATCGCACTCCGCGCTTAGTCTTTGCGTTTCTTCCGCATTCGGGCACAGACCTTTTAAAATCATAGGTGAACTGACCGACAACTGCAATTTTGTGATTTTGAACTCTCTTTTGTTAAAGCTCTTTTGGCGTTAACGAACACATTCTCATCACGTATCTCGTGCTTTGCACTCGATTTTTTCCAACCTGTCAACTTTTCTACATTATACATAACGCTTTTATATCAATTATAATACATTTTTTATGTAACGCTGCCAGGGATTACTTATTAAAAAATTGCAAAAGAAAAAACAAATTGTATTTATCATGATTATTTTTGTATTTGTTTCTTATTTTGCTTTAAATTGTATTCTAAGCTGCTCTGAAACATGTATCATTTCAATAAATGTATATCATTACAATCCATAATATGCATAAAAATTGAATCATACTAATTCTTATTTCCTTGTTTTTATTTCTTTATTTTTAATGTTGTTTTTTAGGATTAAATAAAAACTACTGCGCATCTGCATAGGGTCTGATACAGGAACCTATATAGGGTCCTACATAGGAGCCTATGTCCTCTTTCGTCTTTTCTGTGCTTTTTCCAAAAAGTTAATTTTTTATTTTTTAACTTATGTTTTACGATTAAAAGAAAATCTACTCGTCCTATCGAAAAATAATCAATAATAAATTTATAGATCTTTTTAGGCGAACAACTTTTGTCTGGTAATTTAAGTTCATACTTGTGTCGTTTTTTCAAAAAAATTAATAGTTTTAATTAGAATGCTATTTTTTTATGACTAAAGCAAAAATTAACTGTCCTATCAAAAATTATAGCTCTTTTTTGGATGAACAAGTCTTGTCTCCATTTTTCTCGTAGTTTATATCAAAAAGTGATTCATTCTTAATTTGCAGTTTTTTCCAGGGCGCGCAATTTGAGCTTTTTTATTTTTTTCGTATCTTGCATAGTTTACCAAAAAATGGAATTTTTGGATTTTTCATTATTTTTGGTACGATCAAATTTGGAGTGTTCAACTTCTCGACCAAATTAAAAAAGTTTTTATCACAGTCCTGTAGGGCTTTCAAAAAGCAAAGTTTTTCATCTCTTGACTTTTTTTCATACCATGCGTTTTTTGGCTTAATATTTTCATTTTAGTTTGGTTTTAGATTTTGAAAATGCTCTAACTCTGATAATTTTCTTTTTATAGACAAAAAACATGGTGATAAATTATTTGAGCTTCAGAGTACTATGAATAACTATACATAGAATTTTTAAATCTCGAAAAAATGTGGTTTCGAACATTTTTGGTACGATCAAATTTGAAATTTTCAACTTTTGGCCAAACTAAAAAAGTTGTTTTCATAATTTTGTAGGGCTTTCAAAAAGCAAAGTTTTTCTTCTCCTGACTTTTTTCATATCATGCGTTGTTTGGCTCTAAATGTTCATTTTAGTTTGTTCTTTTGGATTTTGAAAATGCTGTAACTCTGATAATTTTCTTTTAATAACAAAATTCAGAAGCATAAATTGTTTAAGTTTTGAAGTACTATGAACAACCGTGCATAGAATTTTTACCTCTTGAAAAAATGTGGTTTCAAACATTTTTTGTAAGATCAAATTTTGAATTCTCAACTTTTTGACCAAATTGAAAAAGTTGTTTTCATAATATTGCAGGGTTTTTAAAAAGCAACGTTTTTCTTCTTTAGACTTTTTTTGTATCATGCATTGTTTGGCTTAAATTGTTCATTTTAGATTGTTTTCTGGATTTTGAAAATGCTATAACTCTAGTAATTTTTGATTAAAAAAAAATTCATTCGGATAAATTGTTAAATCTTTTGAATTCTATGAATAACCATACAGAGAATTTTTGAATTTTTAAAAAAGTGATCACAAAAATATTCAAAATGTGCCCACTTTTTAATTTTCATCCAAAATGGCTGGCTATCGAAATGGAACTATAGTTTAGGACACTAAACGAGTTTACCAAAGGTCAATCTGATAGGTTAATTTTTTCAAAAGTTTTAGTGTTCACAGACAGAAAAACATACAGACATACAGACAGACTGATTCGTAAAAACATGTTTTCAACAAAGCATAAAATTCAAATACGCATAACTTCGGAAACAAGTTTTTCACAAATCGTAAAAACACGGATCGCCTAATTCCCTTTAAAAAATATTTCTTTTCCCAAAAGATTTTATGATTTCAAGTGTACAATCTGCCTGATTTGAAAAGGATTTGGTCATTAAATTAAAAATACAATCAAATGTACCAAATTCGTAGGATTCTTTTTGGACATTCAAATACTGTATTAAAAATTTAATAAAAAAAGTAAGGGCAAGATGTTATGTACTCAGCTTATAATACACATGCTCCCTCACCTCTATTTTCCTCAATAAAATGGAAAAACTGACTTTGAGTTTGTTTTTACAAGGAATGTACCCCTGTGAGTCAATCTCACTGTTTAAAAACGCACACAACAAAGAATTGTAACACGAATTTGTCTTTGCACCCGACAACTAAAAATAACTACACACCACACGAAGAACGGAAAGTTAGGCGAAAAGGAAAAAGTAAACAAAAGGAAAATCAGAAAAATAAAAAAAAGGTAGAGAAAATTTTGAAGAAAAATAGGCAAAACTGGCCTTTCAAAATTATGGAGAGGGCGTAGCATTCTTTGACAAGGATACGAAATCGACATCGGACTCGGCGAACATAGTAGAGAGAATTGATAACCCTTTTCTAACGGCAGAAACCATGTTCCGCGCTTCCTCCCCTAACGACAATAGAACACAATCCCCTTCAATAATGAGTAGCGACGAGTTATTAAGGTTAATGATGACTAAAATGGAGGGCATGGAAACTACAATTAATCAAATGATAGCAAATACGAATGATTTGTCTGAAGCGAATAACAGAATAATGGAGGAAATATCGTTTCTAGGTAACTCGTTGGGATTTAAGGGTACAATTGAAATCGACAATTCTAAGAATAACACGGAGATCACGGGCGACAAAAGCGAGATAATAATAATAATGGCAAGAAAGTAATTAGGTATACAAATATACATTTTTCCGAAAAATGTTATGTTGCCTTACAACAAAATTTATCCTAGTTAGGATCAGTATCTACGTTAAGGTCTAAATTAGACAACATAAAACAAGGAAAAACGGAATTAACTCGAAATTACAATTTCAGATTTCGGCAAGAAGTTAATGAACTAAAATACACAGTACAAAGTTAACATACGAATTGGACAGAACGAAAAGTTTCCTTAAGCATTGCAGAAGGAGAATGTTTAAAACGTTATTGGTTGAATTTGAAAAGAGAAATTCGATTCAAAGTTAAAGTACAAAAACCCTCTAGTTTGTCAGAAGCACACAATTCAGCAATGGAGATGGATATATGGTTATGAGAAGCGCAACCAATTCCCACACCATTATTTACACAACTCATACCCCAGTTTTTGCGATCACAGATGTCAACATATATACCTAGGCATCTGGCAAATACAACAACATACTCCTTAAAAACTCCTAATCGAAATATCCCATAAATCGATCAATTACAAATAAAGGGTCATAAATGCAGCAAAATAAGACATTTCGCAGCCCAATGCTACATTAAACCCGAAAATGTACAGAACATCCAAAACCTCAAAAGGCCACCTCCATCTCAAATCAGGATAAAAAGGGAACAGGAAGAAGAAGACAATGACTTAGAGAATCTGGAAATGACGGAAGAAGAGATTCAAGAACATAAAGACTACGAAGAAGCGACCGAGTATCAGCAGTGTCTGTATAATTGCAGTTCGTGAAAGGGAGAAGAGCAGATGGAAAAAATACCGATTATAAGTAGATTCGGGATCTTCACTCAACCTGGTAAAAGAATCCGCTCCACCATTAAATAAACCGAATCATCGATTTATGAAAAATTATATTATGGGAAATGACAAACATCAATCAAACAATATATCTTTGTTACCCAGGGAAAGGCCACCTCTTACACATAACCGATTATGACTTTCCTATGCCAGAAGAAGGTATAATTGATTTACCATTCTTCAAAAAAATTAGTAAATATTCGTTAACCCCTATCTACTTAATTTTAGAAAACAAAAACTACCGTTATAATGGTTATAATGGTAAGGAGTATATCCCATTCCATTCAAGTTCAGTTTATCAAATTGAAACAGAAGAAAATGATCAAGAAATATTAATTGAAAATCAAGGAGGAACATCGGATGGTATTTATCGAATCAAAAATCATAAAATAATTTTACTATTCTTTCAATATAACAAAAAACCTGTGAAATTACCAAAAATAATTAACTAAAAGAAAATAATGTCTTTTCAATCACAAGATGAAATTTACAACCCTAAAAAATTAAATAAAAGAGAATCAGAAAGAATAGTCAAACTATTAGAAAATTCAAAATTAGATCATATTAAAAACCAAGCTAGAGAAGAAACAAAAAGATTATAGTAAAGTATAATAAAATCTTCATATTAGATACAGACCCATTACCATGTACAACTTTAAGTGAGCATAAGATCATTTTAAATTCAGGCAAAATAATAAACCTTAAATCACACAAATTCCCGAAAAACGTAGAGAATTTACTTTGAAAGAAACACAGAAGTTATAAGATGAAGGAACAATACGACACTCACAATTATCTTTCAATGCACCATTATGGGTAGTTCCTACCAAGGGAAATAAACTTAGGATGGTAGTAGTTTATCGACAAATCAATAAAGACAACGACCAGGATGCATTTCAAATCCCGATCGAAGATCGATTTAGACCTTCGGTCTAAAAAATGCTCCAGCAACATTACAAAGATTAATGGACAATGCTTTTAGAGATTTAATTGGCAAAGATTGTTTTAAGTACATAGA
This sequence comes from Belonocnema kinseyi, assembly GCF_010883055.1. Classification (NCBI taxonomy): domain Eukaryota; kingdom Metazoa; phylum Arthropoda; class Insecta; order Hymenoptera; family Cynipidae; genus Belonocnema; species Belonocnema kinseyi. The sequence goes on from NC_046661.1 coordinate 62,517,170, forward strand.
CGACATAGTAATTATACGAAAAACACTAGAAAAGCCCAACCTAAATCTGATTAAAGTATTTAAAAGGATAAAGAAATTAGGACTAAAATTAAAACCTAACAACTGCAAATACCTTAGGCCCGAGCCAGAATACCTAGGTAATTTAATAACCAAAGACAGAATTAAACCTAACTTAGCAAAAACAGAAGCTGTGAAAATCTTTAAAACTCCTATCGCAGTTAAAGAAATTCATTCATTTTTAGCATAAGCGGGATACTATAAGAAGTTTATAAAAAAATTTTCTACAATAGCAAAACCAATGGCCAACCTGATAAGAAAAGAAGTAATATGCGATTGGACACCCAGATGTCAAGAAAGCTTTATCAAATTAAAAGAACTTTTGTACAGTGCAACCGGTGCTATCATTTACAAATTTTAAAAAAGAATTTTCTCTAAAAATTGTTTGGGCAGGGAAAAGGTTGAGACAGTATCTATTAGGAAATCCCTTTAAAATTCGAACGGATCATAAATCTTTAGTTTGGCTTCACAACGTAAAAGGCCCTAGTTCAACATTACTTCAATGGAGATTACGTCTTAAAGAATACAAGTACAAGGTAGTATATGTAAAAGGAAAAGAAAACAAAGCAGCCGATTTTTTGTCATAACAATTCCCACTCCAAAATTAAGACATAGTCAATGATTCAGATACCACAGTGCCATTAGATAGTAGAGAAGAAGAAGAAGAAGTAGAAGACGAAAAAGAAGAAGAAGAAGAAGTAGAAGACAACCAACTGCATGCAGGATTTTTAGAACGGAAAGGACACCTTGTAACAAACGACACAGTTTGTTTTTGATTATTGATAACAGAATTTAGAGATACAGAATTGACAATAGCAAGATTAATTTTCGGTGACCCAACATTTCCACCATTAGAAAAGGAAACTCTTTTGGAAATACAGTCGAATTCGATAACTCGAACCACCAAGGGAAACAAAGCAAATTTTCGAGTTATTGAAGAATTATATCTAGACGAAAATACGTCCAGAATATACACTAAGTATACAATATGAGAAACGAGCAGAATGTAGGAAAATGCCTAGAAATAGCAGGATTTATAAATACTATACGAGTTCATGTTTAATATTAAGATTATTCCTCGTAATAACAATTTTTTGGGCCTAAGAAGGGTCGATTGTAAATAATGTAAATGTCAGAATAGAAAGTTTCTTCATGGATGCAGCCTTAATAGCTGGTGTTTCGATTTCTCAAATTACTTGAAAAATTGGGTTATTTTTTGCTGCTTTGATCTAGTTTTCTTGTGGCAGAAACCCCAAATCTTGCCAAAATGGCTAAATATTTCCTGTGGTACATCTTCATGGTATTGAACAAACTTCTGAAACACGTCTAAACTTGCTCTAGCTCCTATTATTTTTTCAGGTGAAATGCCATCTCCATCGGCGGATACGTCTACCTCTTCTGATTCTTTTGACTCTTGAGCCTCTCTCATACACTTAAAAAATTCATGGTTAAAATAACTTAGACGAAATATAAACAAGTACGACAATTCTGAATAAATAGAAGGATCGAGCTATTTGCAGATTATGAATAAAGAGTTTTACAATAGGGCGGAGTGAAAATGATAAAATCAGTTGAATTGTTTGAGCTGAGCGAAATCTATTGTTAAAGTAACTTAGACGAAATATACAAAAGTACGACGATTCTGAATAAATAGAAGGACCAAGCTATTTGCAGATTATGAATAGAGAATGTCACAATAGGGCGAAGTGAAAATGATCAGGTCAGTCGAATTGTTTGAGCTGAGCCAAAAAATGTGTGGCTTGTCATCCGAAAAAAGTAAAAAAAAAAGTTAATTGATTGATATTTTCTGTTTCCTTATATATTAACTGATTAAATTTTTTTCGTTTTTTTGCTCAGATCAAATGGTTCGACTGATTTGATCACCTCTACTCCCTCCTATTGTACAAATTATATACCTTTTTAATGAAGTTTAGAAAGATAAGATCTCTCATAAATTCAACAAATACTTAACAACAAACTTACAGTCTTTAAAATGTTCTCATAAGTGAAATCTTCTGCGACAAGTAGCTGGCTGCCGACGTTTACGAAAACTTCAAACGCTACATTTTGCAAGCCCATCCTGGTCTAAAAACGAGACCACTGTTCATACAAGTCTACTTCAACGTTGCTCATTGCAGTATGCTCTTTTTGATTAGTTTTCGTAAATCCTGTTTTCGGAAGGAGTTAACGATTGTTTCGCTTGTTATAGCATCCTAAGCTGTGTTTAATTCCAAAAATCGTTTCCCGTAGATTAATGTCACGATCTTTATCGCCTTTGTCCATGAAGTGAAGTACTTTTTAAAAATTCTTCTTCTGTGATACACTTTAAGATTTTTGATGATGCCCTGATCTACTGGCTGCCACATGGAAGTCGTGTTGGATGGCAAATGGACAATTTGTACAACCTTCAACGTCTGAATTAAGATTTTGTAGAGAGCCGAACGATTATCCAAAAAGATTAAAACCTTACTTTTTTCTTCATGACATTTTTTATCAATTATTTTAAACCAAGACTCGTAAATTGAACTATTCATCCAGGGTTGTTTATTACTTTCACCAGTCAGTAGTAAGGACTTGACTCTTGCAAAAAAACGTCGTTTTCTTTTGATTTGTCAATAACGAGAAGTCTAGGTTTCTTTGTTCCAGACATGTTAGAACCAACCATGACAGTGATCCCCTCCTTGCTTCTTTGTCCTCTATGAAATTAATAATTTTGCAATGAAAGCGTCCGATCTGGAAAGCATTTGAAATAAAGGCCAATTTCATCAATATTAATAGTGTAATCCTCCGAATATTTTGCCACCAAGCCAGGTAACACTTCCGAACGATACATTTCGCAATCTACTTCTGAAACTGAAGCACTTTCACCAGTTAAAATTTTGTGTACAGATCCATTTCTCTTCTGAAAGTTATATAACCACCCAACACCTGCTCTAAACTCTTCATGTTCCAAGTCAGTTTGAAAATTCTGCAGAAATAATTTCAACTTTCTTCTTCCGAATCGTGGGTAAACGTTTAACTCGGATGATTTAAGTCAACTGAACTCGAGGGCCTCAGCGTTCGTAAGGATCGCATGACTTATGACTATACGAGGTGTGTTCAAAAAATAAGGTGACTTTATGGTTTTCTCAAAAAATATTCATTTTTTCCTCAATATTTATGTTGTCCCATTCAAAGTAATCCCTCTCAGATAGAATACACTTGTGCCAACGCTTTTTCCAATCATCGAAGCACTTCTGATAATCATTTGGTGGTATAGCCTTGAGTTCTTTCAGCGATGCAGTTTTTATCTCCTTAATCGTTGAAAATCGATGTCCTTTCATGGGTCTCTTCAGTTTTGGGAAAAGAAAAAAGTCACTGGGGGCCAAATCCGGTGAATATAGAGGCTGAGGCATGACTGTGGTGCTGTTTTTGGTCAGAAAATTTTTCACAAGCACTTTCAAAATTAAGCAGTTTTGGAACAAATTTCGCTGACATGTCTCATGCTCAAAACGTCCGGAAAGATAGCATGGCATGAGCCAACCGATATGCCAACATCTTCAGCAACTTCTCTGATGGTAATTCGGCGATTTTTCAACACCATTTCTTCCACTGCTTGAACGTTTTCATCTGTTGTTGACGTGCTGGGACGTCGAGGGCGAGGTTCGTCTTCGACATCCCCTCGGCCTTCTTAGAACAGTTTGTACCACTTATACACATTTTTCTTACTCAGAGTAGACTCACCGAATGCAACTGTCAACACTTCAAGAGTTTTAGAGCACTAGATTCCATTTTTCACACAAAATTTAATGCAAACTCTTTGCTCCATTTTTTTCGAAAGAAGAAAATCGCGAGAAAAACAACACAAGCTATATGGTCAAAACTGTGAACATACGATCGTGACGAGTGTACCAACAAAACGAAACAAAAAATTTAAAACTTGAATATACGTAGCCCGCGAAAATTGAAAAGTTACCTTACTTTTTGAACACACCTCTTATATATATATACGAGATTTGGTTTTGATTCCTCTAGAATCAAACTGAAGGGACTATGACAAAGCCACCGAACGCGTCCTCGGGTTGCGGATAGAGGGTCCCTGTACGAAGGGTTTCTGCTGAATATGGTTACAAAAATAAATAGGTAGTCGCGGACAATTGTCCAGGGGTGGTCCCGAAGGAATTAACCCCCAAGCGGAGGTGTGAAAA
>NC_046661.1:62521513-62522387 GCF_010883055.1 Belonocnema kinseyi
AAATATGTGGCTATACAGTGATAGCATCGGTAAATATGTGTGTTATTTTCAAGTGTGGGATACTAAGTTATGTGACTAGATGCATACCTAAGAGAATGATTAATTCTGTGAATTTCCAAATTTTAGACAGGACATCTGTAGGTAATGACATTCTTAGAAAGCATGAGCGGGCGCTCGGTGATATATCAAGTACTAATGACCTTCCTAAAAGTTGAAAGTATATACATTGTACATACTAAAATTCGAGTTATCGATTCTGAAAAGTCCAATGGGCAGGAAGATTTGGTTTGAGTTATCGCGAACTTCAACGTATCGAAGTTGAGTTATCGAATATTTTTGACATGTAAAAAATAGAACTTGTGGCCGAGAATGAGAAACTCACGCCAATCATCTTGTAAAGAAAAGTACTATTGAAAAGACAAGAGAAACTGATGAATGGAAGGATATGGATGAAGACATCAAGAAATGCGTAAAATCATGCCCCATTTGCCATTTGCAAAAGACTAGAAGCGTAACATTTAAAGCACAATCAATTATTCCAGAGACACCAACTAACTTTAACGAAAAATTCACGTTAGACGTTTTTGGTCCTTTAACAGAAACGAAACTAGAAAATACATATATTTGAAGTATCCAAGAAAAACGAAACTGCAGAAACTGTACTGTGTATGTGTGTGTTACGTGCGCCGAAGAAAGAGGGCTTACTATGAAAAGTAAGATTTTTGAAGACGAGTGGTCGAAGTCGACCCGACAGAACGGACTTAGGAGAGAGGGAAGACTCACGAAATCTTCCCTCTCCACTTACCACTACAATATGACGGAAAGAGATAGGTCGTAGATCAAGCACACTGGCGGGGTATAGATGAGACGCGTA
>NC_046661.1:62522397-62536446 GCF_010883055.1 Belonocnema kinseyi
CTTTCGAGCCAAAGCTCGATTTCCCGGGTACCTAACAACTCAATTATTAACACTATCGATGCCTAGATTTTATCTCCGGTCTGTTGCTATGGATTCTGATAACGACAACACAAGCAACTTTGGCCTACAAGAAATTTATGGAAATATACACATAGAGAAAATTAGTAAAGCTTACCTGTACCACAAAAATTGAAAACTAATTATAGGGATAAATTTAACTACAACGGAAAGTAGATTTTAAGCCACAGAACAACAATTAACAAACAATTAACTTAATAGAAAAGACTGGTGAAAATTAATGTATAGCTAAAAATGAAATAAGATTAATAAAACATTGACGGTAATAGAGTAATAAACAAAATTAAAATTTGACATAAGTTACTTGGAAACGAAAGACATAAAAGAGGATTAATTGATTTTATAGATATATTTTCCGTTCTAAACAACCGAACAAAATCCTCAAATTAGTATTAGACACGCATCACGAATTAAAAGAAAACATTGCATTAGCATCTCAAAAAATTGAAAACCTAAGTTCCAATACTAAAGGTAATTTCTTTATTAAGAAATTAATTTCAACAACTATCTTAATTGAAAAAATAAACGAAGATATTAATATAGCAATAGATGCTATAAATGTAGGAGGGTTATTTTTTAAAATTCCAAAGTACTTTACAAATATGTAGAAAAAGTTCTAGGCATTTAAAAAGATTTTACAGGATTTGAAAAATTTGAGAGAATTTTAAAAGATTCCAAGGAATTTTCAATTGATTACAGAAACTTAATATGAGATTTTAAAGGATTTGAAATATTTCAGGGCATTTTTAAAATTTCAAGATATGTTCAAGAGCTTTGCAAAATTTCAAGCGGTTTCAAAAGATTTTTTAAGGATTTAAAATATTTGAGGATGTTTTAAAAGATGCCAAGGAACTTTCAATAGATACCAGTCATTTAATATGAGATCTTAAAGAGTTTGATATATTTTAGGATATTTAATAGATATCAAGGAATTTTCAATCAATTTTAACAATTTAGTATAAGATTTCAAAGGATTTGAAATATTTCAGGGTATTTTTAAAATTGCAAGGAATTTTCAAGAGCTTTGAAAAATTTCAAGATACTTTAAAGGATTTTAAATATTTCAGGATATTTTAAAACATTCCAAGGAATTTTCAATTAAGTTCAATAATTTAAAGCGATTTCAAAGAATTTTAACGATTTTTTTCATATTTTATGATTGAAAATAAAACTACTTTGTTAGAAATTTAGTTTTTTTTTGGTTGATGATTCATTAATTTAGTTGGAAAAATTCGTTTTCTGAAAATTTAACTATTTTGTAGAAAATTCTTTTTCTTTCGTTAAAAACTAATTTTTTATACTAAAAATGTAACTATTCTATGTCTCATTGCACATTTATCTTTTTAGTGGAAAATGTTTGTATTTTGTTGAGTTCTCGTTTTTCTTGGTAGAAGTTCGAGTCGTGCATTTTCAACTTACACACGAACTTCAAAGACGATTATCTGTGCAGAAACTGAAACTATAACTTCGTAAAAAAATCATTCGAAATATTAGAAATGTTCGCATCATCCAGCCTACGTTGAAGTTATTTTGATAAATAAGTGTAAGAATATTTAGTTTTGTTATTAAAAGCTTTCAGTAGCTAAATGAACGTTTTGAAATCTTAAGTTTAAATCTGTTAAATCTAGAAAAGTGTTCCTGAAAAAGTAAATTCTACGATTTAAATTTAAATCAAAAACACAATTAAATAATATATGATTACTGGGTATTCATACGAAATATTTACTCGTGGAGTATTAGTTTTTGGGAGCTAAAAGTTCGAGATTCGTCGTTAATGCTTATTTTATATTCTCATTCATGAGAGAATAATTTAATCGTCCAACTTTTTATCTCTGGTTTTTAAGTGATCTTTACGTTTTGGCACGCACAGAATCCAGAAATTATGAAATTGTATCGATATCTGTCTGTTTGTATGTCTTTTTATCTGTAGATTTATCCAATAGAGTCAGCCTTTGATATACTTCTCAAGGTTCCGAAAATGAAGGTTAAGTTAGTTAAGCGGACATTTCCGACGAAAATTAAAAAATTTAGAGCATATGAAAAAATGGGATTTTTTAAAAATATTAGTAATTTTTGTAAAAACTTCTGATAAATGGGTAGAAGACTTGCAAATTATCTAAATAAAATTTCCAATTTCAATGAAAATGAGATAAGTTATATACTTTTGAAGATTTTGAAAATGTTCAGATAAATAGAAAAAAATACTTCTCTGATAAATTAAGAAATTTCATTTAATTTTTCACTAGATATAAGAAAATATTTAGAAACATCTCAGTTATGTTTTTCGATTCGACAAAAATTCAAAAAGTTAGAGCTTTTTTAAAATTTCAAACAAAAATTTTTAGTTTTAGAAAGTTTTACCAAATTTTCTGGTACATGGCAAAAAGACTTGCTAATTATCTTAATGACATTTTTAAATTCAATAAAAATTACAAAAAGTGATAAGCTTTTGAACATTTTGAAAACTTAAAAAAAGGGAAAAAATTGTATATAGATTAAGAAATATCGATCCAAATTACTGCTAGATATAAAATATATGTATTTCGAAAATATTTTCCTAAAGTTTCTTAATTAGACAAAAGTTTAAAAAGTTTGATCATACTAAAAACATGCCATTCTTGTTTTTAACAGATCTGTAAGTTTAAAACGTTGCTTTTAGTAGATTTGAACAAGATTTACCAATTATATTCATAAAGTTTTTAAGTGGACACAAAGTATCGAGCGCGAAGCGCGAGTTTCGTAATGAGAATGTAATCGCCAAAGCCGTAAGTGCTTTAAGAACCTTCTTTACAAGCAAATCGAAAAAATTTTCAGTTGCAATTTATGGCTGTAATTCCTCAGAACTTTAAATCGCAGTTTTCAATCGGTTCGCTAGGGTCATTTCTTATTTCGTAGCCATTTATAAGGTTAGCTTCTATAAGTGTAAAGCGATTCGAAAAATATTATGCAGTAGCCCCTGATATGTACGCTCCTCCAAACAAAAAGTATCCGGGCATCCATTATTTAATAACTTAGCAGTATGAACGTAGATCTTCGGCGACAGGGCCTAATGCAACCCCACTAATTTACCCACCCTTTAATTTTGTATTATTTCGAAAGAGATTTACTTTATATCAATGACCATCCTCGAAACTAGAAGCATTGTTAAAAGATTCGAAAGTTGAAATCAATTTCGCGATTAGCTTTGACGGAGGTTTGACCGAGAAGACCAGAATGCCGCGCTTCTCGTGCGTGGGCCAAGCTCCCGCTCCTTCTTTCGCAAATTTGAAGCGCCTCAGGTACAAGTATCCGAGAATGGGAGAAAACTTGCCCACTCTCTACCCACGGTGAAAATCTTCGGCTGCCCCTACACCTGTTTGACTCTGCACGTCTTACTTCCATTTAGATCGTATGGATGATACTTCGCGAAGAGTTTTCCTTCTTGTTTTTATGTTCCAGCTTCTTCATCATGGCAGATTTTGGGCTTTGGTAAACGAAAAAAGGACAAAACCCCCCGAAGAATCATTGAAAACGAATTTCTCTCTTTCTCTATATGAATTCCCTATGGGGATGTAAGCTTTGATCATTAGAAACTAAAAAAATAAAATAAATTAGAACTCAGCAGAGCCTCAATCCTTCGCGAATGGTATCCTGCAACAGGAGAGGAGTTATTTACAATTGTGTAAGACAGCTCAAAACAACTAAGTAATTTGTAGATTAAATTTGCAATATTATTGTATACACATCAGTTTTTTTTGTTTATGCCTGTTTAGATTTTCAGAGTAAAACAAATGACTTGTAATAATAAAAACGATCAGTCTTTCAAGACTTGTAAAACTCATTTGCACTTGGATTTGAGGAATAGTTAAATATGGGTCCCGAATTTCTATATTAGTAAACGCAGACAAATATAATCATGCCAATGTTTTCCTATCAAATTGTCATGTTAACTTTCCGCCTTTCTTTTTCCATAACAGGTTTCCTATCCACGCAAATTTTTTTTATCCCATTTTCAATTATAATTTTCTCCTATCTTCTATCGAATTCTTGTTTTATAATTCTACCTATCCCTCTTCTATTCATGCCTATACTATATTTTTAGATAAGCAAAAAATGGGGCGAAAAAGGTTCTCAGTTCTTAAGAATATCCCTCCCTTTGTTCAAAATAATTTAAAAGTTCTACTTTAAAGTTAAAAACAAACCTTTTCACTAAGCTAATTTAGGGTGGTCGAAGGCTATATCGCTCTACAAACTCTTGGGAATATTTTTAATTCTTGCGTCTCTCTCAAAGTTTTTAAGATAACTCAAAATTGCGAATTTGTCAATTTAAATTAATTTGAATGCTCAAGAGGACCATGTACCTTAAGGATAATCTGGTCACTTGTTCAGTTTTCACGTATGTCTCGCCGTTTTCGTTGAATTTTGCCACAAGGTAGATAGTTAAAGCGTATCGTAAAAAATCGACAGTATTGGCCACAAGATATCAATAATAGATCAAAGGTCAACTATGCATACGATAACACACTAACCGTGAAAAAGAACATGAAAAGCGTTGAGTATGAGTATGCCAACAATGTTAAAAATCATATTCCCATAACACGAGGGGATTTGGAATCGATGGCATGCCACGTTGAGTGTGGAAAGCAGTCGGACTGGTTCGATGTGTTTTAACAAATGTCGAGTGAAAAAATTGACCATGCGGATGGTTGCGTGCATTTGGTGAATAGGGTCGAATATCTGTCTTCAAACTCGACTGTTGAAAAATCAGCTGAACTCAAGAGGTGGGTTTCTGCAGCTTTCCTCTCCCCTGGACGAACGTCCAGGTAAATGCAAGAACTTCTAATAAATTCAAATGTAGCCATCGGTTGTCACTAGTTGTGGTCGGGCGGGATATGAAATCATGTTAAATGACTTAAATGATACTTTAGCAGCGTGGGTGATACGTATTAAACGGGGTTTTAAAATAAAAAGGCATAGTATAATAGGTTTAATCACAGTGCTACGAAACTTAAGTGGAACAGCCTTACAAGACAATAATAATAATAATAATAATAATAATAATAATAATAATAATAATAATAGAGCTTTAGAGCCTCGGTGGCTCAGTTGAGTACACTCGGACTTCACGTCACAGGTCCAGGGTTCGAACCCTGAGCCGGTACCTCTGGAAATATTTCTATGTATCTTTACCGAGGTTCTGGTGGTTCGAAACCCACCTTAAGCTGTAGGTCCCCCCATCGTGTAATTGACTACAACCCAGTCCGTCAATGATGGGGTAAAAACCAGGCTTTGTCCACTATGTCGGGGCAGACTGCTCTCATCAGGTCACTTGATTGAATTACAGAAACGTGTCCGTGATTGATGATATATACCGAGACAGCCCCGTGCAACATAATCAAATAAAAATCTAACTCTAACCAAAAATTTATTTGACATATTGGGCAGTAATCATTTTAAGCCTGTGACAAAATGTCAATTAATTTATCAATAATAATAAGATTTACCCATTTGACTTTCGACGGATAGCCTGTCTTCCAACAATTTATAAATGTCTTACAGCTATCTTTTCAGATAAGGTATATTCTTATTGCGACGAGAATCACATTCTTACAGAAGAACAAAAAAGATGTTGTAAAAACTCGCAAAGCTGTAAAGATCTAGTCACTATAGACGCTGTTGCCATGATTCAAGCTCGTAAGCATTAAAGGAACTTACACATGGCATACATTGACTACAAGCAAGCGTTTCCTTTCGTGCCGCATGACTATTTGCTTGAAGTCTTAAAACTGTACAAAATCTGTCCACGCATTATTAATTTTCTAAGTCATGCGATGAGGCTCTGGGGTACAAGAATCAAGTGTTTTGATCATTGACAACCAAGGATAACTGGATCAATACGCTTTAAGACGGGTATATTTCAAGGAGACTCCTTCAGCGCACTATGGTTCTGGTTACCGTTGAATCCATTGAGCAAAACACTAAACAGCATGTCTCATGGATTCAGAATTCATAATAATGAGGATGGTCATCAAGTGACCCATCTTCTTTACATGGATGACCTGAAGCTGTACGCTAGTTCAGCCCAGAAACTGCAGCAAGTGATCGATGCCACAAAGCAGGTTTCCAATGATATCCACATGGAGTTCGTGCTAGATAAATGTAGAACAGTGCATTTAATTAGAAGGGAATTAGGGACCGCAGAGTTAGAGAACGAGTTCGGAAATGACATCGAGGCAATGACTGCAGGCGAATCATATAAATATCTGGGTATTCTTGAATCTAAGGGTATTCAGCATACGATAGTTATGACAAGCCTAAAGACTGCCTTCACTACGAGACTCAGATTGATTATGAAGAGTTTTCTCAACTTGGCAAACAAAATCAGGGCAATCAACACATATACCATCCCTGTCCTCACGTACTCCTTGGGGCTCATAAAATGGTGTAACATCGACCTTGAACAGTTAAACAGAATTGTTCGCGTAGAAATGAAGAAGCCCCGAATGCACTATAGAAATTCAGCGATTGAAAGGGTAGTTCAACCAAGCCATATATGGGGTAGGGGCGTTGTAGATGTTGAAAAACTGCGTGATTCACAAGTTATACAGATGCGAGACTATTTTAACAGCAAACGAAATGTTGCGTTTTAGGGAAGCATGTGTAAAGCGGATCTTCATTACACGCCCTTGAATTTGTCCTCAGATGGGGCCTTGAATATTAGGACAGAAACCATAGAGGAATTAGAAATAAAATGGAGGCAGAAAGCCATCCATAGCGAGCACCCCAACATGTTAGATCAAAATCAAGTGAATAGTGAGGAATCTAATATTTTGCTAAGAAAGGGTGTTCTGTATCCAGAGACAGCAGGATTCGTCATTGCGATACAGGACAAGGTTGTCAGAACTAGGAATTATCGCAAACACGTGTTACATCAATACGTGGTTGACCGGTGCCGATTATGTGGAGATACCAACGAATCCATCCAGCACATTATTGATGGATGTCGCGCCATGGCTCAGACAGAATATACGCAAATACATAATGATGTAGCAGGCATTTTACATCCACAACTTGCCCCAAACCTAGGACTCTTAAAAGAATGGGCGCCTTTCTACAGATACATTCCAATGCCTGTTTTAGAAAGCGAAGATTACATCCTATATTGGGATGTTATTATCCAAACGGATCATTACATCCGGGCCAATCAACCTGACATCGTGATGCGAGAAAATAAGGATTCAAGAGTCTACATCATCGAGATTGCTTGTCCGCTTAACCGAAATTTGCAGTCAACCTATATAACCAAGATCTACGAGTAAAGCGAGTTAAGGCATGAAGTAAAGACTGTGTGGAGGAATGTCAATCATGCATCTGTTTATCCCATTGTGACTTCGGCTACAGGCAATGTGCACGCAAGGTTCACTGAACATCTTGAATATTTAGGAGTCAGTAGTTTATTGGCAGTAGCTCAGAATGCGGTTTTATTAAACACCTGTCGCATTGTAAGAAACTTTTCGACCATCAGGAAATGAGCGACTAAAAACCCGTGGAGTGGCTCTAAGAAAGCATCCAGAGGTGACTGTTGTCACCACTAACGCTCGTGGCCGCTCGTAATTTTATACCTAGAACAGCATCGCAGAAGGTTTCAAGCATCGTATTAAATTAGTTGAATTAACTTATAACATTCTAATCTCATCAGTCACTTGACTGATGAGTTCTCCCTACCGAAGGTGTTTTCCCTACCGAAGGTGTTTTCCCTACCGAAGGTGTTTTCCCTACCGAAGGTGTTCTCCTTACCGAAGGTGTTCTCGCGTTGATGTTGCGGTAGGGCTTGAGCTTTCCTCTCATGGCTTTGACAACTATGTTAGCGGTAGCAGTACTACTGACAGGGTTTCTCATGCCAAATAGGCTGATAACAAAGAGGAGAGGGACTAAGCAGAACACCAAAGTCCAAATAATAATGGAGAGCATATTAAAGATATTGAAACGCATGTAGCTTCCCGAAGATCGTCGGGGCGCCCCTGGAGCCACAGCTGAGGGCCACAGCATGCGGGACGGTGGCGATGGTGAGCTGCGAGATGGTCGGGCAGGTCTCATTAAACAAACAGCTGGCCAGCAAGAGCATCTGCGACAAACGGTAAGCAGTGAAACATCAGCTGTGCTTGCTGAGGATGCTTTGGCTAGCGTTAGCTATTTTCAGCCAACCACCTCGACAGAAATACCGTGGGAGAGCATCAATTGGGATACCACAATGAAAGAGGAATTGGTGTGTCTCTATTACGAAATTGCGAAGTTTGAAATGAAATCGCAGGAGATTTCAAGCATCGCAACAAATTAATTTACTTATAACATTCTAATCTCATCAGTCACTTGACTTTGTCCGTGGCTATGATGTATAACCGGGCTCACCCGAGTAAAAGTTTAATAAAAATAATACCTGATTTGAAATAAGGTAAAGTCAAATACATAAGAGTCACATGAAGGCATGAGTGTGAGTAAAACACTAAGTCGATGTCGCCATAAGCATCTCTTTCGCACTTATTGGTATAACAGGCCAACAACGTTTACACCTTACTTCTTAAATATGGGACAGGAAGAAACATTCATGCTTACCTAAAATCATGTATGCCTGATGACCCAATCCTTGTAGAAGTGACGTGAGGAGAACTGCTCGACCATAATAGTCAACTTGGCCTAAATTCAAAGCTTGTCTAGGTGTTAAAGGCTCGTAATAAATTGACAAAGGTGACAAGAGCATTGTCAGATGAGCAACCTCTTCTGGATCATTGAGCTCAGGTATTTTGTGCGCTACAGCAAGGCATCTTTGCATCTTTGTAGATAATTTATCCATAGTTTTTATATCCACAGTATCGGAAACTCCCATTTGTTTCATTTTCATTAGCACATATATACGAGTGAATGAGCGTCCAGGACTGGCCTGCAAAAAAACAGGACTATGTTAACCAAAGATGTACGAAAATCGTTTAAAGAGTAACATCGTGCGGGCGCTAATACAGGGAGACAGTAATATCTGTATATGAGTTTTTATAGTTTCTTTACTATGTGGGAAATTTCTCGCATATTTTGCCCTTCCTATGGTTGCAAGTAATTCCGACACTAATTTGTTGGTTGGCTGTTAGTTCAATACAAGAGATCCAAATGAAAGTAACAAGTTTAAGCGTGTCAGAATAAGTATTGAACGAAACGGAACGGCAATCCAAACAATGGACGGCATGCAGTGAACCGGCTCTAAAAAAGTTAAAAAGCATACCATACACTGGAAAGGTTATGGTGTCAGTTCTTCTAAGCCCAAAAAGAATGCTAAATGTATTACTGGTCAATACTATGAAGCACTTCTAGAGAGAATAGATGCAACGAACATAGAAAAACATCCGAAAATGGTCAAGAAAAGGTTGTGGTTCCACCATGCTAACAGGCACATTCAAGCCTTATCGCTAAGGAAAAATTGGCTAAATTTCTTCCGCATTCATGCTACTTATTTGATCTAGCTGCCTCGAACATTTTTCCGAAACTGAAAATTTTCTTGATTAAAGAAAAGTTTCGGTCACATACATACGTGCATCATAGAAAATAAAAAAGTCATTAAAAAGCGACCTTGTATGGAAAAAGCTAAAAAAGTGACACCACATTTCGAAAAAAATGTACAAAATGGCTAATTCTGTAGTATATCCGAACTTAAACGCAGAAGAATCACTGTCACCTGAAGGTAATATTTCTGAAAACGGGAAAAAATGAATTAAAAAGTTCGGAATATACTTGAAAACCACGGAATATACCACGAAAACAGATACTGCAATAACAGCTATATTTCTTCCCACACGCGTGGGGATGACCATGCCTATGGGAAGTGCCCAGAATACCACAAAGTCTGTAACTATTGTAAGAATCATAATTATTTTGCCCAGTATTTAAGAATAAAAATTTACACGTAAACGTTGGACAAGATAATGCTGATGAAGATGTTTCAATGTATTTTCTCGGAAATATTGTTGTAGATTCAAAAGATGCGGAATCTTGGCATAAAAAAGTACAGTTTGTTGATGAAAATAAAGCGTTCATGTTTTAATTAGATTCAGATGTGTAATGCAATGTAATTTTGATAAATGAGACAAGTTAGAAATTTTAACTAACATAGAAAGACTCACAGATTTTAAAAATGGAGTTTTTTAAGAAGAAACCCAGATGGTTTTTTGAGAATGAGCTTAAATCTAAAATTTAAATGAATTTCTAAAAAGAGAACATTTAAAAGTATTAAATGCTAGTGAAACATTCCAGCTGGTCAAATGAAATGAAGAAAGCTCGAAAATGACTACTTTCAAGGCACCGCTTCTAAGGTATACTCACTTTAAGATGCCATCTGGGATAAAAAAAGCCCCAGAAATATTTCATAACAAATTGAATGGAATTTTGAAACAAACTTTTAATGTACCTATTTATATTGATGATTTCCTCATATGGATACGAAATCAGACTAAATATAATGAGACTCTTACAAAAGTTTTACAAAGAGCAAGAAAGTATAATATAAAGCTAAATTAAGAAAAATGTAGATATTTGTAAACAGAATAAAGTTTTAAGAGCACATTTTTATAGATATGAGTATTGAAATAGATCAAGAAAAAGTTGATGCAATTTTGAAAATGGATACACCTAATGACGTTTTAATGATGGAAAGATTCTTAGGGATTGTTAATCATATTAAGAAACTTGTAAACGTGGTGAACAGTTTAACAACTCCATTAAGAGACAAGTTAAAAAAAAGGTAATAAATTTATATGGAGAAAAGATAGGATATACTCGTTTAAAGCAGTAAAAATGACAAAAACAAAAACTCCGATCTTGCAGTATTATGACCTTAATGCAGATTCTAAATTAAGCGTCGATGCGAGTAGTGCAGATGTTGAAACAAATTAATTAGTGACTTTTATTTATTGAAAAAAATTATTATCTCATTTCAAGAAGTGTTCTTTTTATAATCCATTTAGATACATTCCAAAAAGCCTAAAATTACTTTAAAAAATTGTTTAGTAGCGTTTTTCAGAAGAATTCACAAGCTTAAACATTTATTTAAACTGTTATAAGCAAAAAAAGTAAATTAACATACATTTTTGAGATAACTACTATTTATTCATTTTGCTATTTGCCAAATATAAATTTTTTCAAACAAAATAGTATTTCAACTGAATAAATGGGAGTTATTAAATAATTTGTTATTTTATATAAACATTTTGTGAAGAATTATGTGCTTAAGGTATTTTTGATGAAATAATGATAGCTTTTATTGAGTAATAAACCAAAAATTATTAGGAAGTAACACACTGGTATTATATTTGGCCATTCTACAACAATTTATTATGGATTGAATAATATTAATGAACAAATAACCATTTTGCTGTTTAGAGGCTTAAAAACATTATTCTTCTAACGTAATTAACTGAAGCCTCGGCTGAAATAACGTTGTATCAACACATATTTTGTTTCCATGGACTTCTATGTATATGAGTTTTTCTTTTAACTGTTTATCTATCCCGCGGAAGCGCTGCGATCGAAAATTTAAAAATTGGATTCGGAATGAAATGTCAAAATAGTCGAGGTTATTTACTTCCATTTATTTCGCATCTCTCTCAACTAACGTCGTAAGTTTACATATATAAATCTAATTTAGAATTTTTAAAAGATATTAATAGAGAATTACATTCGTTTAAGAGTGTCGACAAAAAATTTCAAAATTGAATTCGGCAAATTTCAATTAATAAAATTTTAGTTTATATTAGTTTAGATTATTTACAGATTTGGTCCTGCACATATTGTAAAAAATACAAATATAATTTCTCGTATTTTCTTTAAAAGAAAGGGAAAAAAACACTTAACTATTTGTGTAATTGTAATTCAAAGTTTTATTTTTATTTTATTCTAAAAGCTCGCATTTACTTTTTGTTTTAGTAGGTTTGACTTTTTCCTCGTTTTCCTAATTTTTTTCGATGTTAAATGTTTTTAGGTGTGAATGGAACAGTTGGTTATTCATTGCTACTAGTTTTAAAAGCAACGTTAACATCAATTGTGGTGGAAGTAGATGTGCGAACATAACCCTGTTTTCTCTTATATATCGTTAAATTATAATCAGTTAAAAATCAGACAGGGCCCCACACTTGAAATCGCAGAATGTCTTGGGGACGAGATATGTTGTTCTAGAGATAAAATTAGGCGATACCTATTTTTCGGATTTGCAAAAAAAGAATTTTGTTAGTAAGGTTAGGTATTCTATTAAAAAATATAATACATAAATTTAAATTGACCACCCTTCTAGAAAAAAATCAATTGAGATCGATAAGAAACGATAGAACTAATATTTCAATCGTTCCGAATCGTGTTTCTTAATTGTGCCGAAACGATTGAGAACGATTAAGCATTATTTACTTTCAATCGTTTCCAATTGGGTATTTGGAATTTGCCATGTAATGGCAGCACTTTCGTCTGGCGGGAATTATTTAAAGAGAGTTATTTACTTTATCATAACTTGATCATAACCTCTGTAACTCGAAGTACAGCAGTGAGTAACTAACATATTTCGAAAAATTCATATTTATTACCTAGGCGATTGCATGTGATTGGCCCGTTGTGAGTGGTGGGATTGGCTTGTGTGACAAGGGTGGGATTGACATGTAATGCAAAGATGATTCTACTCTAATAAATAAAGGTTGTGTGCTCCTGCAGTTTTGTGTTAAATAGGACTGGGACCTCATCGCTTTCAAAAATATGGAGAAGATGATGTATAAACCACTATGTCTGAGTCAGAAAGTAAAACTCATTTATTTTTTGCTATTCTTTTACTTTGACCATCTTTTTTTCATATTTCAAATAAATCTTGAACCAAATAATCCACATTCTTCTTTGAAGTTACTATCCAAGAGCGTGTAAAAAATTCAGCTACTCAAAATAATATGCTGGCTCTTTGTTGGAAGCTTGGGGTCAAAAAGAACCCAAGATGCTAGCTATGTTACGAGTCGGGAAGTGTGCAATTGAAGGATTAACAACAAGGAGAAGATCTTGGCTGCTGATACGAAAAAATGTGTTAACAGTACTTTATGTTGAAAATATTAAATCAGATAGACGATAAAAATAAAAAAGTAGATTTTGTATTAATGAAGCAAAATTCTTATTTTTTATTATGCTCTCTTGGATTGTTTATTGTAGTGGAAATTTTATAAATGGTTATAAGTTTTAAAATCGGCTAAGATTATAAGAAAAGTAAAAGAATATTTGAGAAACGTGAAACTTTAGAAAAGCGATTAAAGTACTATTTTATTATTTAAAAGTCCCACGCTGTTATTGAATGAATAAAGTGAAACAATTAAAAAGTACAATATGGATTCAGAAGCTTTGAACTTTGTTTAGTTTAAAATTATGCCTTGTGAAATTTCAGTACGAAAAATGTACATTTTTAATCTTGTTTCGATTTCATTTGAATTACTAAAAACTCAGAAACTTTAAAAATAACAATTTAAAATTTAGGCTTCTGAACTGTTTACTTTAAAAATTAATAGTTTTTTTATTTTAGCATTTCAAATTTAGTTCAAAAAAATTCGTAAATTTAAAATTAAGCTCTCATTCTTCGATATTCTAAAATGTCGAAAAACGTCCATACTTTCACATAAGATTTTATAAAATTATGAGAATAACAACTGCATATTATATTATTATCTGTTTTTATTAAACTTTTACTCGGGTAAACCCGGTGATACATCATAGCCACGGACTAAGTCAAGTGACTGATGAGATTAGAATGTTATAACTTAATTCAAATAATCTAATACGATGGTTGAAACCTCCTGCGATGATGTTGTAGGTATACAATTACGAGCGACCACCAGCTTTGGAGGTGACAACAGTCACCTCTGGATGCTTTCTTAGAGCTACCATCTGCCACTCCACGGGTTTTTAGTCGCTCGCTTCCTGATGATCAAGAAAGTT
>NC_046661.1:62536546-62544026 GCF_010883055.1 Belonocnema kinseyi
TCTGGTTGTATAAGGTCATCCACCTCTGGAGGATGTGGTGGTGTTGGATCATCAATAGGTTGAGGAAGAACATCAATTGCTCCTGCTTGACCGTTTGTCGCGCCTTTCTCTAACTGATGTTCATTGCCGTCGTTTTTCCACGCCAAATCAACCTGTTGTTTAATCTCCATTGATCGGTCTTCTGTAACATGTAGATTAATCCTGATGTCTTTCACCTTAGCGATAAGATCTCTTAGTGCGACCTTTTGTATATTAGGATACTTTGCAGCAAATTTTGTTCTTAAATAGTATCCTTTTTCCTTGTTTGTTTCAAACTTCGCACTTTCATAATAGAGACACACCAATTCCTCTTTCATTGTGGTATCCCAATCCATGCTCTCCCACGGTATTTCTATCGAGGTGGTTGGCTCCAAACAGCTAGTGCTAGCCAAATCATCCTCATCAGGCACAGTTGATGTTCCACTGCTTACCGTTTGTTGCAGATGTTCTTGCTGGTCAGCTGTTTGATTAGTGAGATCTGCCTGACCATCTCGCAGCTCACCATCGCCACCGTCCCGCATGCTGTGGCCCCCAGCGGTGGCTCCAGGGGCGCCCTGACTATCCTCGGGAAGCGACAAGCGTTTCAAAATCTTTAATATATTCTCCATTTTTTATTGATGGGTTTTGGTGTTCTACTTAGTCCCTCTCCTCTTCGTTATCAGCCTATTTGACATGGGAAACCTTGTCAGTAGCAATGCTACCTCCAACATTGCCGTCAAAGTCATGAGAGGAGAGCTCAAGCCCTACCGCGACATCAACGCGGAACACCTTCGGTAGGGTCATATTATAGTATATAGCATATTATAGTATCATTCAATATCAATTATTATTATTATTATTATTATTATTATTATTATTACACCATAAAGCCATTTGCCTTTCGGGGTAGGCGTGACTCACTCGGTGGGGAAAGGAATAATGTGGGGAAGGAATAGAGAATTTTCAGATTGATTCAGAATTCTCGTGTTATTTATGTAAATAACACGTTCGTTCCGCAACACTGCTCCGAGCCAGGTTGCTGATCAATCTCTCTAGCAATCACCTTAAGTGAAGATCCTCATAAAGTCGTTATGTAAGGTTCAACACTTGGATCCATTAATGGCCGAGGTCTTTTATTTCAGGCGTCATTCACTCTACTGACACTATTTTTATTAACTATTTTCCGCCATACTTTCCTGTCCTGGTATACTTCTCTAGCTTCTTTTATGTCCATGCATTTTTTCATACAGACTCTCGTGTTTCTGTGACTTCTTATGTCTCTTCTAACTAGGGTCTCATTCATACATTCTAACCATTCTTTCCGCGGTCTACCTCTGGGCACGTTGCCATTTACAGTATCTTGATACACTTCTTTCGTTAGTCGTTCATTTGGCATTCTCTCAACATGCCCGAAAAAAGACCAAATATAAACTTTTTTTCAGATTATTGCATACAAAATTTGACCAAGATTATAGAAATATGTGGCCTTATTCACAATGTTTCAGGAAGCAGATAATACAAAAAAAATGTCTGTGCTTAGGGAAGGAAAACCACTTGTTGCGATGGATTCCGCACGTAGTCAATTTAATTTTGAACCTAATGAAACCTAATTAAATCTAATACTATAAAATTAATAATTTCAAACCTTTAAAATTAAAATATTTTATGATTTGATATTGCTTAGCAAATTATTTGAAATATTGAAAATTGAATATTTTAAATATTTAAAACTAGTAATTTAAAAAATTCTAAATTAAACTTATTTATAAATTCATAATGTCGTTTTCAATTGGGTATCCATTATTCTAAGTTAGAGGTTAAGTTGTTACTATACAGCATTTCGTTTTTGCCTGAATTATTTAGAAGCGGGTTTTTACTCTGTCAAATAAACAAATTTCTGCAATATGAATTTCAATACCGCCTGAACACGAATTGTATTTTTGTACCTAAAATTTTTGTTAAACTACAAATTTAATTTTTAACCTATAAGTACGTGCGCTTAATGTGTGTTACAAATGAGAACTGCAGATGGCGCATTGCAGGCGAGTGCATTTACTAAATTCAATCCGATTGGGAACAATTGACACAATTAGCAAACATTTAAAAAAATTCAACTGTTGATAACTCTTAATCGTTATTAATCGTGTCCAATCAATTATTTCTAGGAGAGCACATTCGATAAAATGATTGAAATGTCGAGATTCTTTTTCATTCGAAATTTCTATGTATCTCAATACTTCAATTCATTTAAGCAAATTAAGTCTATGTAAAATATTTTATTCTATTTTTGTATAATTTTAACAATAATCAACAGAGACGTAGGTATATGTAAATATAAAAGTTAATTTTTTTGTTTTATTCATACTAAAAGATATAAAAGCGTGTATTAAACTCAATACATGAATTATGAAAACAAAATTTTTTTATGTGCAGTTATTCCTTTTTTCATTCAATAATAATATTTAGAATAATATATTTTTTATTCATGCATAAATTTTGAAGTTCGCATATCACCGTCATGCATGGGAATTTTACACGTGCGGGCAATATGCAGATATGTTAGATTAAAAAAATTCAAAATGGCGCATTCAACATTGTGAAAATTTTTTGAAAAAGTTGTTAGATTTTCTTCAAACTTTTCACTCAGGGGTTTTTCGTGGCGCTGATTTGTAATCAGAGCTCGATTTGCTAAATTAGGAATGTCAGCTCTAATATGGCGAACGAGTTTTCAAAAAATTAATGCATTTTCATGAAACTTGGCATATGAGTTATTGGGGTCTCTGATAAAGAATCTGAAGTCAGATTACAAAAAATTAAAATGTTGGATTTAACATGGTGGACATACTTTGACAAAGTTGTTGGATTTTCATAAAACTTGTCTCTCCGGGGGTTTTAAAGCGGCGATTACAAATCCGGAGCCCGGTTTTCAATGGTGCTTCGATTATGCCGCCGGACTGCTCCGCCGGCTTACTCCAGTCCGGAATTTACTCATCAGTCTTTTTTCATTCATTTGTTGCCATCGACATAAATGTATGTACAGTATTGAAATATTATTTTTATCTCTAAACTGTAATTAGTTCTTTGTTTGTTTCAAGTTTCGTATATTTAATTTCAGTACAAAAATAGCGTCTTTGAACTCTCACCGGTTTTTTTTATTTATATCACTTAGCGTCAATTAGCGTTCCGTTCAAGTTTTTAGCGCAGATTTTATAAAATTTTGTACTAATTTTTTCCTTTAAATGAATCTATTGAAATGAAGACATGAAAGAAGAAGTAGAGTTGGCTGATATTCCAATCTATACTGCGTCTATTGACAACTTATATGATTTTGGCATTGAAGATTATAGAGACTGAAATGAAAGGGAAAAGCAAGTAGAAGTAAATTAAATTTAGAAATGTTGGAAGGTTGTCGAGAATCGTAATTCTGCTGTTTTGATGACGATGATTCCACAGATGATGAGGATTCAGTGAACGAGGAAATGTGGGTAAATTAAAAACAGTATAAACAGGGATGCTCCGTACAGTAAAGATTTTGGGCCTAACATTCATGATAATGTGATATCCACGAAAACCCATAGATGCCAAGTTTCATGAATATCCATTAATTTTTTGAAAACTTGTCCGCTATATTCGATCCGCCATTTTGAATTTTACCAATATGGCTCCGGATTCGTAATCAGCGCTCCCAAAAACGCCAGAAAACCCAGTTTTATTATAATTTATTCAATACGTCGTTCAAAAATGAATGTTTTTATGAAAAAAGCCATTTTCGAAATTTGTTTATTCATAACTCTTTATAATTTTACGCAATACATTCGTCATCTCTTTTTTTACATTTCTACAATTCTACAAATACGATATCAATAAGTCTGCCCGGTAATAAGCGTTGTATTCAGAAAAATTTGTATTCCTATGAATACGCGATTTTTCCTCCGTCTAAAAATCCCCCAACGGGAACAGAAAATGTGCAAATCCTATTCCTCTCAATCGACTTGGTAAAAACGAAAGCATTTATTTAACCTATTTTTCATTATTACACTGAAAAAAGGATTACCGGTGCCAAGTGAATTTTACTTGGCTGAAGTAAGTGAAAGTCCTGTTTATTTTCAAATAAACATGTATTTGAGGCAAACAAATACGACCTGTTGGTCGAAGGGAAATATTTCTTTGATTGAAAGAAATATTAATTGAAGACAAAAAAAATATATTTTACAATTAATGAATGACTCGTTGTTCCAAATCAATGTGCCATGAATTGGAATGAATATTTCTTTGAAATGGAGAAACATAAATTAAAGGAAAGAAATATATTTTAAGGTCAAGTCAATATTTTACAGGCTCAAAAAACTATTTTCCCACAGCAAATTTCCTAATATTTGAAGCACAAAAATATATCTCTGATTAAAAAAAACAATTTCTTTGGCCCAGACCACGTACGAGTGCAATAAAGTAGTAACTACTTGAATTATAGTACATATTTTTCTAAATAAGCAACTGGATTCTTTTAGCCTGAATTATAATTACCATTGTTATTAATATACATCCTTAATTTGAACAAATCACATAATTTAAAGTCCTGATGAACCTGAAACAGAAAAATTCGATGAAAAATCCACCCTCAGCAGGAATTAAAATTCGGTCCATCGAGTGTAAAGTCCACAGCGTTAACGACGGCACTACCGTAACATAGAAATTCTAAGGCGGCAACCCGTACTTAAACCTCACCATAAATACTAAAGAAAGATTTCTTTAAATCAAAAACATGGATATTTAATTTAACAATCTATTTCTTCAATCTAAAGAAGTATTCAATTGAAACAAATGTCACCAAATTATTAAATTTTTGATTGAAAAAATGATTGCTTTGTTGGAAGAAATTTCTATTTGTTATGAATAATTTAATTCTAGTAATAAAATGACATATTTTCTTCCACTGAAGAAATAAGAATTTATGCAAACACAATACCTTTTTCATCAAAATAAATGCTCCATTGCTATAAATGCATGAACCCTTTGTGACAAAAAAATATGTACTGTAATTTCATTAATATTATTTTGAATTAAATTATAATTTCTTTGATTTAAATAAACCTAAATTCTTGAATCATATATTGGAAAATTATTGATTCAAATGTGTCCCGAATCAGTTCAAAGAATCGAACTCTTCGCATCAAATATATATTTCTTTGAACGACTGATCAAATTTTAACGCATCTAGAGCTTTTAAATTAAGGATTAATTAAAACAACTTATTACACATATTTTGTGAACTAATTAGAAGGAATTAAATTATATCAAAATGTGATCCCCTCTGGGGTGATCTTATTCTTATGGTGGCATTTTAGACAGATGGAAAAATTGCGCATTCAAAATAATAGAATAATCTTCACTTTTGTGCTGAAATCTGAAAATATTAATTTTTCTCTATTCTACGCTTATTACCGGGTGTTTTTATATTACAGTGAATCTCGAAGATAGTCGCGGTTTTGAGTCTGTCCATGATTATGACATAACATAACGGAACCGGAAATAGCCTAACTCCGAAAGTAAACAAGCTTTGTTTTGTGACGCCTGAACGAGCACCGCACATCTCCGCAGCTCTGCAGTGAGGTCACTTATATATCTGAATCTTTTCATCTTGACAATTTCACTTATTTTGAAAAATGCGAAAAACTGCCAATTTTGGGTATGTCCGTTATAGGCATTACAGGTTCGACACCTGTACCTATAAAAACTCAATTATATGTAAATTTGCCTACCGGCGAATCAAAAGGCCATTTTGTATTTATTGTTGTTCCAAAGTAGAATGAACATTGTGTCTTAGGCGGAGATCTAATAAAAAGGTTTAAATGGAAAACCGATTTTGAGGATCATTTTGTATTATCAAAAGACGCTAACGGTTCTGTAAAAATCCGTCTATTTGAAGACGAGCCGAAAAATGTTAGGGTAATTGCAGATCCCGATTTTGCTAATGAGATTTGTCATATATAGGGTGTAGGTGAAAATTAGATACTTGAAGACAATTTTGCTGATTATATGGGAGAAGATAATAATATAGATACTATTGAAGCAGAGGAAATAAAAAATTTATCGATATAAACAACGATGAAAAAGATAGAGGCAATCGAAAATCTAAAGGCAAGCGAACAGCTAAAAATCAAGGAAATAATTGTAAAACCTACCAAAGTGTTTACCAAAGAACGTATTTTAATTAACGAGTATCAACATGAATTGAAAGTCAGGGATGTTTAGCATTTAATTTGTCGAACTTATCCAGTACCAATGACCCTTCAAAAACGTATAGACCGCGAAATATGTAGCTTAATAAAAAGAGGCATACTTTGGTGTTCTAATAGCCCTTACATCAATCCTTTAGTTATATATGCAAATAAAAATAACGATATTCTTCTTTATTTAGACGCCAGAAAAGTAAATAATGTAGTTATCGACGATTATTAATGTATGAGGGTTCTGAATTGGTCGGGGATCTGTGATAAACCTCCCAAGCGTCAAAGATCCTGCAAATGAGTGATGAGTATCTTGAGAAAGCTCCCACCCATCGGAGCATGAGTTGTGCAAACTGTCGTAGGGTGGGGATGGTGTATTTTTTTAAATTGTGTTTCTTTTGATTTCCAATGTACCTTGCGCTCTGATTGATGGGAGCTTTTTCAGGTTACTCATTCATGTCCACTCGTGTGGACGCAAGTTGAGAAAGAAAACTTCCACTGGTGTTTTCTTCAACAAAAATTTTCTCTCCAAATTTCTATCGGAACAAAGCAGAGACATGGACCTTATTACCTCCTCTTTCATTTCCCAAACTTTCAGAGCGATACCTCATTTCGTTTATACGTAAGTTGAGAAAGAAAAATTGAAGACCAGGTTTGGTTACGTGACCCTCTCGTCACATGGCCTTAAAGAGACTTTTCTCTAGACCAGGAATTTAAAAAATAGCTATTTGGATAAAGCACCGCATTTGGGCGTCCTCTAACGAGCTTTCCTCAGATGGATTTAAAGAACACTGTCTCCAATCGCGTGTTTGCCTAGCAGCACGCGCAAAAGCTGTACCAACATTTCTGGGCCCCATGAGAGAAATAATGTATCTGCATCAATGAACTGTTCGCAGCAAATGGCTACCTAGCTCAAACCATTGTATCGAACTGGGAACTATGGTTGTTATCAAGGAAGACAACCTCCCACCCATCCATTAGCAACTCGGACGTATCGCCACTACTCATTCTGGTACAGATGGCATTATCCAGGTAGCTATCGTGAAGACCGATATGGGAGAGTACAAGCGTTATATTAAGAAACTTTGTCCTATTCCTATCAAACCTTTTACTCGAGCTCACGAAGCAGTGGGGAAATCCTCATAATAATTCTGCCTTAGAATCAAGTTAGATTCAACTTGCTTTGTTACATGTCGTTACCTTAATATTTTTTAACTCCTGGCCCATCGATATAC
>NC_046661.1:62544126-62546411 GCF_010883055.1 Belonocnema kinseyi
TATTTTATTGTTGAACGTTTCCGTTAAAAAGGGGCCGTCATGTCTTCTCGAATTGCTCGTGATTTTATTAATTTGAAAATGACGTTCTTCACATGGTTCATGAAAATTAAATTAAATAAATAGAAATCGCTCTCGCAACCAACCCAACACAATAATGGAATTTTTTTTCGCTATTCGAAAATTCTAGTATCAGTAGTGGTACCCCTAGCGTCGTTTAAGATTGTTAGTTAAGAACACATGTTGCTAGAACCAACTTTAGCCTCTCTGTTTCATAGACGTCAAATGCGTCTTTGATATTAACATTGTCAAGTTTCAAGAGTACGCTTTGTCAACTGCTCGGAGATTTGTTGAATTATATCCATGGTATAACATGTCTACAAGTGTCCATAAAATTTCGATACACGGGTCACATATAATTGAAACATCCTTGTTGCCTATAGGACAAATGTCTGAAGAGGCCCAGGAATCTTGTAATAAATTTATCAAAAAGTTCCGCCAGGATTTCAGTCGAAAATGTAGCAGAGAAAAAACTATAGAGGACGTTTTTCGTAGACTGTTAATCAATTCTGATCCTCTTATTTCAAGCCTGCGGAAACTGCAGCCAAAACAAATGAGATCATTGTCGCCTGAAGCAATCGAATTGTTAAAATAACCTTCGCTCGAAATCACAAATGTGCTAGCTTCATCGGCAGAGGAAGCAGGCTGCAGTGACACTGGAGATGAAAGTGATTAAATTGTATTTCTTTCTATTGTATTTTGTAGGTTTTAAACTATTCAGACAGTTTGATGAATAAATTGATTTACTATTGAATTAAGTGTATTGCATGATGTGTACTATTGCATTATGTGTATTTATCACAATTTTTCACTGTTATGTACTAACAGTTTATTTCTCTTAAAAGAAATATCGCATTCGTGATACACAGTCTTATAACACCCTAAAAGAGACATTTTGTCCTAAAAAGATTCATTAAAACACAAAACTCATACGCCATTTTGTATCCACCATTTTGAATACACTATTTACTTTATTAGAAATTACACAAAATTCATATCCTTCTTATTATACTACTGTCTATACTTATTATATTACTCCTAAAACACTCGATCAAAGAAATTTCTCATAAAATAATTACATTTATAATTTATGGTCAGCTTGTTCGTTTTTTTACGGGATCTATAACCTTTATCCGCCATTTTGTACTCACCATTTTATTTTTTCGTAAGGCCATAATAATATCAATATTAAATTGCGCTCCCAGAAACCTACAAATCGTAATTTTGATTCAAGTAAAATTGAATTGCATGAATATCAGCCGCCATTTTGTAGCCGCTATATTGTTTTCAAAAATTAATAAAATATTCATGATCAGCGACCCCAAAAACCCCCCAAATAGGGAAATTTACCGCGAAATAACAATAATTTATAATTATGGCCAGATTTTTGAGATTTTTTACCACTGTTGGATGTCCAAGTGGGTAAGCACCCGATGAAAACTTGCGACTTGTTTTCCCCCATTCGGACCACAACCTACGACGAAAAGACATTCCCCGCTGGTACAGTTAATGGCGCAGAGGCTTTTCATATCTGTAACGAAAATCTGAACAGATTTCAGTTAGGTAATGTGTCAATTGAGCAGGATTGAACTAGGAACTTAGTTCGAAATTTAAAAAGTTTAATTTTGAAATACGAACTGAGGCCGACTCCAAATGAACTTGAAAATCTCAATAGATTACAGTTGCTTGATATCCAAATGTAACTGAAGGGACTTTGGAACTTAACCCATTAATGCCTGAATAACAAAAAATTTTACAGCAAGTTTGAGGTCCTAGCATTTGATAAAGCCGCTGTACATTTTCCTTGGGGAAAATTTTTCAATATGTATTAAGGGTTCCTCGACACGAACGAATCATTTAAAAAAGTAAAAAAAATTATTATTATTATTTTTTTGGCAAATTTAAGTAAAAAAATGCATTTTTCTAGTCACTTTGGGGGGGGGGGGGGATATTGAGTATGTGACAAAAAAAGCTCTATTATGCTAGGAATAGCACAAAACGTGTTATTGGGAATTATACTAGCAAAATATAGAGAATGTTTTTTTTTCAATGTCAGGTTGCAAAAAATTGCAACACTTGTGAATTATTTTTTATGCAGATTTATAGATGTTGCTTCAGTTTACTTTTTTTACTCTTTCTGAATTGAATTATTCCTCAAATTCCATTTTTGTGTGAAAATCTGTATACAAGGCTTTTAATATATATGTATATATATATTTTTTAATTTA
>NC_046661.1:62546511-62547675 GCF_010883055.1 Belonocnema kinseyi
TTTAGAGGAGCGATATTAAGGTGAATGCCGTAGGAGTGACAGAGATTGTAATAAAGCACTCTTAGTGCCGCATTGTGCCTTTGAATGTAGGTCGTTCCCGCGGCAGCTATCATCGGTTCCCTCCTGCAGCTATCATCGGGAATGTCTTGGCTCAAAATGTGGCGACGGCATGTTAAGGTGGAAATGACGCCGTCTTGGCATGCAAAAATGAAACCCTCTGTAGCAGACTTCAATCAGGGCGATTTAAGGAAAGCAAACGTTAGCTCACAAGATATTGACTGATCCTTCACATTTCTGTGGAAGATACCGTGCATCCTCTTATCGTGGAGCTGTTCACGTAAGTTTTATATATATATACATTAGGGTGGCCCAAAAAATCACATTTGAGAAATTTTAACGGGCTTGTTGGCCAAATCGTTCTCGTAGGAAAATAAATGTATGCCTATTTTTTATTTTCAAAACAAAATATTTTTAGAACTCGCTCTGAGACTTCAAAGTTTCCTGATTTGAAATAAAGAAGTCCTTACACCAGCTACAGGTTTAACCCAGAGAGCAGCTATAGATTTATTAACTTATTATTACTCTGTCATTCAACTCATTGTCAGTGACCGTATTTTGGGACCAAGCATATACGGTGCACAATGAGTTGGCCCGACAGAGGGTCAACTTTTTTTTGCACCCGTCCACCTGCAGTTCCTTCAGCCGGTATTCAACTGTAATTGTGTTAATTTTTATCAGCTTTTCCTACTCTTTACTCAATGCAAATTATACTTTTAATTATTTTTCTTTTAGAAATCTATTCTTAATAGTCTAAAGAATGTCTCTTCAAAATGTCAAGTTACACAATTATATCTGAGGGTCACAATGAGCCTCCAAATATTGCCATTTTATGCCACTTTTGATATGCCTAAAACTTTTGCATAATATTTCTGAGATATAAAAATGCGATAAATAAAATATTCATTGATAAGTGAGCAAGTATATGAAATATTAAATAAATTGACTTTTAATTTCCAGTCCAAAATCGAAGAAATAAAAATTGGAAACATTTTACACGTTAAACTCCATAAGACATAAAAATGGCCAGAGCGAGTTCTAAAAATATTTGGTTTTGAAAATAAAAAAAATAGGCATACATTTATTTGCCTACGATAACGATTTGGC
>NC_046661.1:62547775-62554389 GCF_010883055.1 Belonocnema kinseyi
ATGATATATTATATAGTCTCGGAAATCACGACAAAAAATATCGCTGGTTCTATGGACCTCCTGACAGAAAAGATGGAAAAATAGATCGTCTCTGAAGAACAGCGATGTCAGGATAATGTAGAATTCTAAAGATTCTGTGTGGAATTTCATGTTAATATTTTCAATGTAAGACGTAAATGGATATAAATTCATACGCAAAATAAAGCTAATCTATCTTTTGAGCGATATTCTAGTTCACACATCTTATGCAGGCCTCTTCTTGCTCTACATTTAAACGAGCGTCGTCTTAACTCTGTCTAATCTTCATGTCCAGTACTGCGCCAGCACTGCCGCCAGCACTGGTGCAGTACTGAAAGCCAGTGCCGAACATAGTTATCATCCCAAGGTCCTTCCAGGACTGCGCCAGTACTATGCCAGTACGGACGATCAGTATTGCTCCGACGCTGCCAGTGCTGGCGCAGTAATGAGCCAGTATTGAATTTCCCATTGGGAAGTATGTAAAGTAAAATTATGAGAAAAACTTATTTTGAAGAATTCGAACAAAAATTTATAAGCTTCTTAATAATTTTGAAAGATTTTGAGATGATTTTTCTAGGGGGGAAAAAATATGGAAGACCTTACGACAATGATTTAAATTTTTCAGGATTTAAACAAAATTTCGGCATACTCAATTTTGCAGGGCGTCAAGGGAATGAAAAATATATACTTCAGATTCATGGGGAAATTTCAAACAAATTTTAACTAATAACTTCGAAGAGCACATTGAAAAAAATTACAAAACTTTTCAGATTATTGCCTAAAATTTAAAAAAAAATAGTTTAGAAGATTTTAAAGCAAAATTTTGCCACAATATATCATTTCCGAACAAATTCGAGTAAGTTTAAGATATATTTAAAAGTTTTGTAACGATTCAAAACGAATGAAAATTTATAATATATTTTAGGACTTACGTAAAAATTAGGGAAAATTAACAAAATTCATGAGGTTCCTAAAACAATTTCTTTCAATTTTTTAATGTGAAAAATTAACTTTAGGAGAAAATTGACAAAGATTTTTAAACATTTGTAAATATTTCTTCAAATTTTGAAAAAGAGTAGAATATTTTAAAGAAAAATGTTGGAGTTTGTTAACATTAAAAAATAAAAAATAAATTAAACCACCAAATTCCATCAATATTTCGGAGACTTAAGGAGAATAAAGAAGATTTTTAAACTGTGGAAGATTGGAAAAATGCAGATTTAGGTTTGATGTTTTTAAACAATAAGAAACCCAGAAGTAAGGAACGCAAACGTCTGCACACTAATTTTTTTCTGAAAAATTAAAAATTGTGAATAAAAAGTGTGGAAAACTGAATACTCATATGGTAAAGTATTACATGCCCTTAAATAAAAATAACTTTGAAAGGTTTCAACTGAATAAATAAATTTTATTTAAGTCCCTAGGAAAATTTGGAATATTTTGAGGCAATTTTGTAAATTTTAAATAATTCTTAAAAATTTTAAGAAAAATTGCAGTCAGCTAAAAATATTTTCAAGAATTTAAGAGGTAATGTATAGATTAAAAATATTTTTTATCTTGGAACCATTTCCGAACATTCATAAAATATGTTTCAATTCTGAAAAACTTCTAGAAGTCATAAATATATTTTAAAAAGGGTAGAATTTTTCATATTATTTTGTAAAATCCTGTAAAGTATATATTACATTAAATCTAGATCTTTTGTTGGCACATCTGAAATATTGAAAAATCATTTATTATATTCAAATTCCTAGGAACTTTTGCAAGATTTTGAGGTAATCTTTTTACATTTTGAATTATTTTTCAAAATTTTAAGAAAAAAACGATTCAATTAGAAATATTTTCAGGGATTTAAAAGGCTTTGCATAGATTAAAAATATTATAAACTTTGGAAGCATTTCCGAAAATTTATTGATTATTCATTATTTCTTTCAAACTTCTAAAAGTCCTAAATATCTTTTAAAAATTCTAAAAAAAATGCTAATATTTCATTATTTGTGTGACTAAAATCTATACCACACTTCGTATTGGAAAAAAATTATTTGGAAAACGTATATTAAGCTTTTAAAACTAATTCAAAATAATGTGACGTAACTGCAGTTGGCGGTGTGGGAGGAGGTAAAAGGGTAAAACGTAACGTTCCCTTATGCGTGGACGCCACCTAATAATAGTACTAGTAAATTTTACGTTACACGCGTTCACTGAATTTATTCTTTCAAAATCTAATTTCAGCAAGAATATAAGTGCTCAGAAGATTTTAAGAAATAAAGAATTATTAAAAAATTGGGTAAATAATAAAAAAGCGTGCAAAACTTAGCGCGCATAGACGTCTAGTAATACTCAATAAATAAATACAAATTCAACATGTCATACCTGCACGTAACCAAGTAACAAAGCTGGACTTTGAAGTGGGTCAAGCCCAATCCATCTTTCAAGTTCTTCGTATTCTCGATGACACTCGATCGGAATTTTACACTCGCCCAACCACTGAAGACCCCATATGGGATGCTGATCGTAGAGTCGTAGTGTGACGTATTGTTTGATACTGAATCTAGACACTGGAAACATAAGTGTTTGATGCCACACAGGAGCTGATCCTTCTGCCGGAAAAGTAGATTGAATTGCGTCGCCCAACTCGATCTCGACGAGGGGATGCACTATTGCAGTTTCTTCTCTTACGGGAACCTCCACACCTCTCAAAATAGTAATAGACAAAACAGGCTTTCTACCAGCATGATTTCTTGAAGCATTTTGCACTGCGAGTACATCTAATAAGCGTTTATTTTGGAACATGGTGATCAGGTTTAGCACTGAAATTTTCTGTTCCGAGACTGCAAATTCTAATGGCCTTGACGCGTACTTTTTGTGCGATTTCTCTATCTTGAATTTTTGGGTGATTCCCAGAGCTGAACTGTTCAAGCTGAAGAAACTAATTTCTTCATTACAATTTCTATTATTGACTGGCAATAAAAAAATACTATTTTGTGGATCATTTGGATCTTTTAACGTAGAATAGCCATACGATGTCGGTTCCCATTGCACCGCCTGTCCTTGTAAGATTAATGAAATCATACAGATGAGGATTCCAGAGTATACCTTCCCAAATTTATCTTTTATTGCAAACTGAATTTCTAAATTTGTATTCTGCTCGTCCTTTCTTGGAAGAGGGAACGGAAGAATGCTAAAAGTGCCGCATTGTGCGTTTATCCTAATAGATAATTCATTAAAGTTTGACGATTGATTTTGGAGCAATAATTTGTGAAGATTTTGATTAAAAGGACTAGTTGCTTTGCAAATAACGGTATCTTTAAATAAAATTAAAATCGAAGTAATTTTTAATACAGGCTCTGACTGTGATTTACTTATTTTCTCTAAAGTAACTTCTCGTATTGCTATCTCCAACAGCTTGTAGGACGAAAGCAAGTTTTCCTTGCCATTTAATATGTTTTGATCATTATGAAAACATGTCAGAATATTATAAATCGACGAATTTGTCGAAATTGAGTTGAATCCATCATTCGTACAATTTTCGTTGATATCTTGCTTTTGATGCTTGATTTTTTTAGTAGTTTGAACTACACTTTTGTGCCGTATGTTATTTATTGCAGGTTTTGTCGAACAAAGGCCCAGATCTGGAATCGATTTTTCACTTGACATTTTAGCATTCTCATTACTTGAGTCGCAATTCATTTCATCGCTTCTTGGCTGCAAAAATTGGAATAGAGTATATTATTTTGTATAAAGCAAATAGTACACCTACTATCTGTCCAAAAAATATAGGCACCTCGATTTTTGTACAGATTTTCTAGAAAATCTCAGCTAAATAAAAATCTAAAAATTCGAAACAATATGCATGTTGCAGTTAAAGATTTTCCCAATATTGACACCAAGTTTCAAAATGTTTACATAATTAGCGATTATCTCCTGGCGAATGAAAGGTGAAAAAGTACCATAATCATATTATCATTTTCGAATACTCAACTGCACATTTCTGGCTCACGACAGTGTTTTATGTATTTTCAACGAGCAAAAAGTTGCACTTCGATGTTTAAAAAATTATTTTCTTTTCGGAAAAATACAAAATACTTCACGATAATCGAGGCAACCACATTCTTAGCAAGGCACTTTGGTGGCGCCACTGCTACGCGTGCAATTTAAACGATCTTCTCTCGTTCTCTGGCTGTTTACATAGTCCCTACCCGAATCGAAATTTAGGCCCTACTTTGAAGCCGTAACTCTTACCTTAGTAGGGCCTAGAAGCTGTAAAGTAGGTTCTAAATGACCAGCGATTTCAATGTAATTTCGACCTAACTTTGACGCTAAAATTGTCCGAAATCGGCCGTTTTTCCACGCTTAGCGTCAAAGTAGGGTGTGTATTTAAGACAAATTAGACATTATTTTAAAGCTCAAACTACTACTGTAGGACCTTTGGCATCAAAGCAGGTTCTCTATAATCTTACACCAATATGGATGAATAAAAATAAGTTTTGTTATTTATCGGAAAAAATAAAATAATATCTTCGATAGAAATATGAAGGATATTCGCAATTATTGTTTAGACACCTTCTTTATAGAATTTTTTTCATATTGACGCTAAATCATAGTGCACTGAAAAATCCGCAAGTACTAAGAAACGAACCCCAGATCGCACGCACTGAGTATTTACGAAACGCCCTAACCGATTCCGCTACTTTGAATCTTTAGAACCTACATTTTTATAAATCAAGACCCTACTTTGACACTGTTTAATCTCCCCTTCAATAATGACCCTACATTGAATCTTTTGCGTCTAAAATGTTCGAACTTCATGAAAGTAAAGTAAAAAGTATTGTTTAAATTGGTTAATTGAACTCATTGATCATTTTAATGAATATATGCAAACTTAATTAACAAAAATATTTAATTCAAGATTTAACCTAATTGTCATAAATTATATTATTTATATATAAATCAATACTTCTTCGCAATGCTTAATCACAGAAAAATATTTTCTCTTAACTGAAAATGCTGAAAATTTTTATGAAAATGATATTCATCATGGAAAACTAAGAAAAATATTGTCGATTAATAAGTAATTATAAACATTTTTTTTAATAATTAATAAAAGTATGTGTATTAAACAACATGTAGGTGATTGAGAATCACAACAAATTATAAGAATAATATATTTTCTATCGCTAACAACAAATATTATGTATGAAATAAAAAATTTGAAAAATATATTCAATAATTATAATTAAATTCACAGATTGTCATTATATTTTTATTACAGTATCACGGTTAATTTATTTCTAATATGATAGGGGAGCGGCTGGTAATGTGGCGCGGCGGTTAATGTAGCGTACCCTAATTTACAGAAATCGATCGATTTATAGCGATAGGTATTTACTATACTGTATTTTTTTATGGCGCAGGCACACTTTTTGTGAAACTTTATAATTAACTACTTTAATAGACGTAAATTCAATAATAATCATACGCATAGGGTAGATAAGATATTGATTTACGTGCTCTATATTATTTTACTACAGTTTTCAACATATTTAACTTTTAACGGAGCTTTTTATAACATGTGCGCTACATTACGCGCCGCTCCCCGATTATGCAGAAAATAATTTTTTTCCAAGGAGCAGTACCACTTTTCCAATGGTTTGGTCATTTTTGTTACTAGCAATAATAATTGTCAGTTTCTGAAACATTTATTAGAAGAATATTACTATTTACGTGTCTACCACTTGCTTGAAGATAAAACAGAATTTATTTTTGTTCATATTTATTGGAGAATACGAATAGCCAAATGTATGAAGAATAATTGACTACTCATCTCGAATTTTGAGACGATACAATTGGGTACAAAACCAGTACTGTTATTGTTAACTGAAACTTATTTTCTGATTAATATTAGATTGAATCTTGAACTCTGTGAGGGATTTCGCAAATTAAAGGGAAGGGTGTAGGAATTTGGATTGTCGAGAGTTAGGTGAAGTCAATGATTAGAGAAACAATGTAATGTAAAAAGGGTTTATTTAAACTAACTTACAAACGTAGTTCAAAAGTCGCAGAGGTCTCAAAGGCCCGAGTCAGGCGGCAAAGCCGCCGAGAGCGGGCAAGCGGTTGTTGGTAGAACCCGGGTGATGAAGCCAAGGTTCCAGAGCAGTTGGTGATGGTTAAGGAAGGGGGGCTGAAATCCTGAGAATGATCCTGGAGAATCGCGTGACGTCGTGAAGCGCCGGGGTGCGGAGTGTCGAATAAGATATCGACTGCCGGAACGTGCAGTGAGCACAAGACTGATTGCCCAGTGATCCCAGATATGAAACGAGATGCGGTTGAATCCTATGACAGGGCTATGTCCGTGTGAATATAGTAGGAGACGCTATAAATGACTGAGTTGCGCGCGCAACCCATTTCTCCTTTTCTGAATTTGAAAACTCGAAGATGCACGATTGCCGGTCGGAGCACTTCGTCGATTCTATTTATATACCTATCTGCTAACGGCTAACTGCTTTGAAATAAATTCAGGAGATTGGGATTTTAATATTTCCAGATTTTGATGCTGACGATTCTCATGATTTGAGTAGATCGCGCGCCTCTTGATA
>NC_046661.1:62554489-62567100 GCF_010883055.1 Belonocnema kinseyi
GCGCAACTCAGTCATTTACAGCGTCTCCTACTATATTCACACGGACATAGCCCTGTCATAGTATTGGACCGCATCTCGTTTCAGATCTGGGATCACTGTGATTGCCTTCAGGCATGATCCAACAAAGCATGGTCTTGCCAGGCGCAAGTAAAAAAAAGTCAACCAATCAGATTCGGCACCCTAGGGCACCCGACCTATCTGACATCTTGGATTGAGTGCGGCAGTTGGCTTCCCCTTCCATTCGCGTCAATGCAGTGAGTATTGTGGGGGGCGTCAGTTCACTCCAAGTCACTCCAAGTCGAACGTATTTGAGCATCGAATTGGCGGGACCATGGTTTGTTGGATCATGGCCTTCTGGGCAAGATAGCGGTAATATTGACTGGGGTTGCCGTTCCCCACTTCATCTCCCAGGCCCACAGGGCCGTGCCTTGCTGGGGCGTTTAAACCTCTGTTCTAACTCAATATTTGTATTTTACCCTATAATTGGATTAATTATGGTTCTGAACGGATCCTTTTTTAAATCTTTGCTTCATAAAGAGATAAAATTATTTTTTTTTATTGAAATCAGCAAATTTGACGTTGTATTCATTTAAGTAATAAATAACACAGAATTAAATTTAAATATTGAGCCTCGAGTTCTTTTGAAGCATATAACGTAGAGTACTTCTAAAAAACATAACCAACCTCGGGTTCATTTCTTAGTACTTGCAGATTTTTCAGTGCCCTATACTTAAGCGTCATAATCAAAGAATTCTATTAATAATGTGCTTAAAAAATAACTGCGAATATCCTTGATATTAATATCACAGATTTTATTTTTTCTTATAAATAACAAAACTCATTTTTAACCATCCATAATGGTGTGAGAGTATATAGAACCTGCTTTGATACTACAAGTCCTACAGTAGTAGTATGAGCTTCAAAAGAGGGTCTAATTTATCTTAAATGCAGATCCTACTTTGACGCTAAACGTAGAAAAACGGCTGATTTCGGACACTTTTAGCGTCAAGGTAGGGTCTATATTACATTGAAATCGCTGCTTATTTAGGCCCTACTTTACAGCTTCAGACCCTACTAAGGTAGGAGTTACGGTTTCAAAATAGGGCCTGAATTTCGACTTGGGCGGAGGGGGCTATAAGTTTAAATCGCGACAAAGCAGGTTCTAATAAGGAGCTTCAACTTCAAAGTAGGGTCTAAATTTTAACTCCGGTAAGTCCTAATGCAAAAAATAGGGATAGAATTGCCTCCATTATCGTAAAGTCTTTTTACTTTTCCCAGGAGAAAATAATTTTTCAAACGTTCAAGCTGTAACTTTTTGCTCATTAAAAATACATGCAACACTTTCAGATGCTAGAAATGTGTAATTTTCTTAAAGAATCATCTCTATAGGTTCCTTAGTTTCGGAGATGACACCTCCCTACGCTTTTGTTAACAACTTATTAACAAACGATTATTTTTTGCTCTAAAATTCACCATTCTCTACAGAAAGGATCAACGAAACCATATATTATTTTTCAAAATTTTCAGAATTTATTTTCAGTGACTTCGAGCTATTCAAAGTTGAGTATGCGGAAATAATATGATTAATGTAAATTTTCACCTTTTATTCGCCAGGAAAGAATCGCTAATCATCAGAACATTTTGAAACTCTGTATCGGTATTGTCAAAACCTTCACCAAGCCTAATTTTTGAATTAGGTTTTCAATTTTTTATAAATAAACAAATATGAAGAAAAAATGGCCATTTGATCTATTTGACGTTCACGCCCAGTGGGCACAAAGTTTGGCGACATCTTTACGACAACTTTACGACGTCATATGTCTCTGTCATTAAGGTATCTTTACGATATCGTAAATAAGTCATCTGATCTGCCGATGTCTTTGTGATATCGCAAAGACACCGAAACGAAATGGACATAGGATGTCGTAAAGTTGTCGTAAAGATGTCGCGACGATGTCTTAAAGACGTCGCCAAATTTTGTGCCCACTATGCGGTGCTTGTCAATAATAGGAAAAGTGCTAAAATTGCCTAAATTTCATAGAGTAACATTGGCTAAAGATGTTCGCATATTATACATTAAACAACATTTTTTATAAAAGAATTATTTGTTGAAAATATGTTTTCTTTGATTTTCCGTAATAAGGTTGTTTCGCGATCTTTGATAAAGTAATTTTGTAATGCATAATTTAAAACCGAACCGAAGGTGCGTTATAATTTTTTTTCTGTTGAGTTGTTCCACAGAAAAAAAATATGAAAAATTGAAGTTGGTAAAACACTTTTTCAAATTAGTGCCACGTGGGTGTCACGTGACTCAGAGATTCTTATAATTATCTAGCAATGTGACGATGTGGCTTCAATGAAAACCATGAAAACTAACGAAACTGGTATAATATTTGGATTAAGAGTCAGTAATATGTTAAAGGAAAACAGTAAGTGTACAATTATTAACACATTTTAAAATCGTATAACTTCACGAATTGTTCAGTAAACATGACTATACATTTAAGTACTTTTTTGATTAATTCTTTATACATACCATAAATATATATATTTCCGGCAGATTTCCGCTATTGGCTTTTACGAAACCCTCCTTTGACATTTTTTAAAACAATATTTTGCGACTTCTATTTTCGATATGCACATAACCAATACAAAACATCGACACAGAAAAATACATTTAAGAATCTCTGACACATGATGTGTGATTGGTGGAAACTCCGACACCTTTGATGTCAAAGGGGCCCTCCAATCGATATCGCGATTAAAAAATTCATATTTGAACATTAAATTTAAAATAGTAAACAATATGTAATAAATATTTTATGCGCGTTTTTAAAATTAGAATTTTATAAACTATACACGGAGAGAAATATATGTTTAAACGTAAAATCTACATGTTTAGGGTTTACATATTATATGTTTAACTATAGAGCAACAATCTAGATGTTCAAAGTTAGAAGGTGTAGATCTTGAAAAGTGAAATGTTACCCTCTAACATCCAAAATGTTCACCTGAAAAGTCCGAGATATTACATGTATGGTTATGTCAAATAACGTCTATAAATATTTGAGGAGTTTACTTATTTATAGTCATTTAAGGAAGTAAGTGATGACTTATTTGTTAATTTTAAATTAAACATTAATGTTCGCACACGAACGAAAAATAGATAAAGGATATGAAATGCCGATCAGATGATGCATTCAGTCAATTTTAGGTTATGATCAATATTTCTAATTAAAAATAAAAAGGGGATGAGTAATCGGAGAACGAATCGTCTCCAATCTGAATTAAATATTCTATCTATTTTAAGTTACTTGAACTCGAATTTTATTTCAAATTTATAAACCTTTTGTCAAATGTGTTAATTCAACAACCATGAAACATATGATCATTGTTCCCTTCTTTAGCCGGAAAAAAGTCGTTATCAAATTTTATTTAAGGATATTTAATTTCTATTCTTTGGAAATGTTCAAAAATGGTAATATCCCATAATTTTAATATTGAAATTATATAGCCGCCAAATATAGTCGCAAAATTGCAATTCGTGATGCGCATGCGTTTGGACGGTTTTATTATCTGAATGTATTTCAATTTAACATAACAATATTTTTACGTCTAACATCTCCAAAAGATGTTTTATATCTGGCATGAATATCTGCATTTTAGGTGCTACAATCTTACCCTTGGAATATCTACATTCGAATATCCATTTTTCTCCGTGTAAGATCCATTTATTGGAAAAATGATATCCTACTTTGGAAATAACTCTATTATACGTTTTTTCAAGTGATATTGCAAGAAATTTAGATGGAAACAATTTTACATTTAAAAAATGTTCTCTTAAGATTATAATTCTTTATATTATAAACAGTTTTAATGAACAAATGCAGTAATCAGACATTTTTTGATAGAAAAATTCGTTTTTTTTTTCTCGATGTTATTATTATTCCACCTCTAAGCTATTTTCCTTTCGGGGTAGGCGTGACTCACTCGGTGGGGAAGGGAGTAATGTGAGGAAGGGATATAAAATTTGTAGATTGATCCAGAACTCTCATGATATTTATTTAAATCATTATATTATTATTATTTTATAAATTAGAAACTTTATGATGATATTAGCAACATTCATAATTTGTTGATTAATCGTATAA
Organism: Belonocnema kinseyi; assembly: GCF_010883055.1. Taxonomy (NCBI): domain Eukaryota; kingdom Metazoa; phylum Arthropoda; class Insecta; order Hymenoptera; family Cynipidae; genus Belonocnema; species Belonocnema kinseyi. The sequence goes on from NC_046661.1 coordinate 62,558,641, forward strand.
TTTTTCAAAAACAAATTTAATAAACACATACATTATTCGGGTATTTATCGGCAGAAAAATTTGGGTTTTTCAATGCCAGTCTTTTTAGTTGAAAACTTCACTAGAATTTCAGCAACACTCATTATAATTTGATAAATTTTATGATTTCTTTAAACAAATTTAATCAACGAATGCATTAATCAGGGATTTGTCTACAGAAAAAGTCGTTTTTTTCTATGGCAACTTTTTTAATTAGGATATCGAAAAACAATTTTTTTTTATCGACAGATGCCCGAATAATGCATTTGTTTATTGAATTTGTTTTTGAAAAAATATAAAATTTAGCAGCCAATTATGAATTTTTCTGAAATCATCATGAAGTTCCAGTTAAAAAGACTGACATCGAAAAAAAAACTAATTGTTCCGTCCACAGATGCCCGAATAATGCATTTGTTTTTAAAACTCCTAAAATTTAGCAATTCATCATAAATATTGCCGAATTTATTATGAAGATCTGAATTAAAAGTCTGACATCTAAACAAAACAGAATTTTTCCGTCGACAGATGCCCCAATAATGTATTTGTTTAATGAATTTTTTTTAAAAATCGTAAGATTAATCGACAAATCATGAATTTTGCTAAAATTATTACGAAATTCCGAATAAACAAAAATTTACATCGAAAACAACGAATATTTCTGTCGAAAAATGCCTGATTTCTGCATATGTACATTAAGTTTGTTTATAATACAAACAATTATAATCATAAGAGAAATTTTGTTATTAAATATTGTTTACATTCAAATCTTTTGCAATATAACTTGAAAAAACGTATATGTATGGGAAAAATGACCAAATGGTCAAATAGATAAAATGGACATTTTTTTCGTCATATTTGTTTATTTATAAAAAATTACAAACCTAATTCAAAAATCAGGCTCGATAACTCTATTAGAAATCTTATTAGCATTTTTTCGAATTTTTTTGTCGAAATCGGTTAATATTTGTAGGTTTTTCGTTTCTTCGAACATTTTTCTCCTTTGGCTTTTTTTCATATCGTGCGTTGTTTGGTTTAAAAAGTTCATTTTCGTGTGCTTTTTGGAATTTTGTAAATGCTATAATCCTGGTAAATTTTTGGTTTTATAAAAACGTGGAAATTTGACAGAAACGGGGGGCGGGGGGGGGGGTCAAATTTTACACAAATCTAATACCTTCTCTGATGAGAATGTAAACAAAGAAACTATCTAGATGGTCAATACTTATAAAATATTAACACAGTATTTTAAAAGCATCACCGAGAAGCAAAATTATTCTTGACCCCTAATCGTCACAAAACCAACCTCCGTATTTGTATCCGAATAAAAATCGGCAGACTGATGCCAAAAACTGTAACATTAACTGTCATACTTTTTTTGCTTTTTTTTTATTTTCCAATGTCATATCAATCGCTTTTGTAAAATTAACCCTCATATAAAAAAGCAACACCCTGTAATGAAAACACAAATTGAAAAAACAAAAAATTTACTTCCCAACTAAATTTTTGAACTTTCTATCAAAAGATTGAGGCCAAGCGGACACTTTATTTTCAAGACGTTTTTTTAATTTAAAGAAGTTACGTTTGAGAACGTATTAGGTATTGTTGGATCGAGAACTTAGTTGGTTACACAATTATAAAAATTTTAAAAATAGGACCTTTTTTTTTTAAACATTATAGTCAAGTGTTGAGTTAGCCACAGGAGGGTGTCGACTTTGCCCTACGATGTTTCGTGGGCCTTGACAGATTTTCCATCAATTAGATTTTTTATAATAACTGATAAACAAAGCATTTTTGTGTAAAATCGCCAGTAAAATATTGTAAGTTACGTAAGTTTCGTAGGTTCGAATATTTTTTTTAAATTTGAATGATTTTAAAGATAAGCCCATGTGGAAATCAGCCCAACTTAGCCCAACTAATAATTGGGCGCCAATTTGGCCCTAACTGAGCTAACCAACTTATGTTCATAAAGTCGGTCAGTGTTTGATTCTGTGCTTGGGCGTACGTTGGGCTTACCCATAGAACACCCAAAGTGGGAATATCGGAGCAAATGAACTAGGCACCAACTGGGCAGCCCAATTAAAAAAAGTGAAATTAATTTACAAATTATTACATTTAAATAATTACGTGGATGCAATCCAAACAAATTCTAAAACTTTTCCAATTATTCCGAATTTTTAAGCATCAAAACTCATTTTGACAGAGCCGATCAGTGTTTGATTTCTTGATTAAGCTTGCATTGGGCATACCCATAGAACGCCCATAGTGGGCATCATAAATTAATTGACAGTTTATTTTAATCGTAAGAGTCAGTGGATGAAATTCCAGCCAAATCCTGAATACATTCTCATTGTTCCGAAATTTCAATTGTCAAAACTTATGTAGATAAAGCCGATCAGTGATTGATTTTTTACTTCATTGGGCTTAAATTGGGTTCACCCGTACAACACCCAAAGTAAGCACTATTGGAGTAAACGACTCTGGTCGCAAAAAATGTAACTCCAGTTATATCGATAGAGGGCAGTAGAAAGATAAAATATCGGCTGTGGTCAGCTGCTATTCACTTCGGTAAAGTTATTGTGAACTGTATTCGTTTAGCAATAAATAAATCTTTCGAGATAGCGCTGATAAAAAACGCCGTACGAATAATGAATTAGGTATACATGGGTTGAAAAACAATGAGCGATTCGCGCAGAATCTAGCAGTCATATTTCATTCATATAAACGGAAATAATTCTTAATCTATGAAATTACATAGTAAATGAATTATTTACGAATATTGCTTGTTTATTATATTTTGTTGGAAATGTTAAAGTGCATTAATTTCCTGAAAATTTTTTTCTTTCATCCTTAAAAAGAACTTCTGATCATTAAATATTGTTCATGAAATAACATTTTTCTTTTAACATTACGATAAATGTATAATATATTTTACAAATTATATTTTAATATGCTTAAAATAATTGAACTGTTTCCGAATTAGACATACGCTTTAAAAAGAAAATCAAAGAGATCAGCAGAGTATAGTAACATTTTCAAGAGAAACAATAATAATTAAACATTTTTTGCAAATTAAGCATTTTATAATTTTGAAAACCCCGCCTATGTTGGTTAACGTGTGCACTGTGCGGCTGCGCGAACCGCAACGCCGCAGACGGGCTCTGTCGTCTGCACTAAAGCAGTTGCAAACGCTATTTTTCTTGTGGTCGAATCTGTTCAAGCTTCCATTAAATGGGGTTATTTTTACAAAGTTCTTCCGTTTTTACTTTGTAGAAATGAACAAAATAAGTGATCGCTTTTTGTTGTTTCCCATACTCAGGTATTTGTAGTAAACAAAATATATTGCAGAAAATACAACTTCAGATGCTTTTAGGAATGAGCTGACTGTTGGAAGAGGCTGGGATGGAGGTCAAAAGGAATAAGAGGATGCTAACAGTTTTTAAATCACGAAGTAGCGTTAAATTAAAAAAAAATGCTAACAAATATTTATTTTTTATTACTTTTAACTTTAGGAATTCAATAATTGTACCCTTTTTTATCAAGTGAGCATAAAGTGGGCTGCCCAAATAACGCCCAACTAAGCCCCAATCTGGGCATTCGTTGGGCTGACCGTTACAACTCAGAGAGTTGCCCAATTAGGGCCCAACTATTAATTGGGTAATCTGGTTGGGGCCCAATTGGGCCCCAACCAACTTTTCCACATGGGATTCAAGTTTTAAATTATAATTCTTCCAAATTGAATCAGTACCAATTTGCAACATACAAAAAATGCAATCAATTTTCCTGAGTAATGTTTGCTAATAATTAATTAGATTGATTTATTTTTTAATTTAATCAAATGGTACCGCCGATACTACATTTTCCGTAAGATTTTATAGAAATATATTTTATTCTCTTGAATACAAAATTTATAATTGTTGAGTAATTGTCAAAAATTAAATTTTTTACCTATGCAGCCTTATCCATTTAACTGATTATTACGTATTTTACTGAGAAATTTGCACACATATTGCCAATCCATGCTGAAATTTTTTTCGATATCTAGAATAGTTTTTAAAGTTTGACCATTTCTGACATTTATGAATTTTTATTCATCACACTCAATGCCAAAAATTTCTAAACTTTTCAAGATATCAACAATTTAAATTTTTAACTGCAAATTTTAATTTCAAAAAGGATTAAGGTACGAAAAAGTGATGATCACGAGGATATAAGGTTTTAGGAATATAAAGAATTTATTTTACTGAACAATTTTTTCCATTTCTTACAAATAATAAATTTGCTCATAAATCAATTCAACCCAGTTTTTCCTGCTAAATACGTAGAAAACAATTTTTGCATCCCACTGAACGGAAGAAAAAGCTCAAAATTTAGTAGGAAAACCTCTAACATAAGAAAAACCACTAAAATGGTAGCACCCAGGCTTATATCAGGGGTGTCAACTTCGATTCAAGGTAATTAAATTTTTAACTTCCTACTTTAATGAAATCTTATTTTATTTTGCAATTCTACAAACTAATATTTATTAATAAATACAAAGTGACAATGAGGTCTGTAAGTAATTCGAAAATTGAACACCTTTTTCCAAATTAGAAAATTGGTGAATATCTTCGAGGTGCTCAGTACTTGCATACGATGCTGAAAGATTGTGGAGGCGATGGAAGATACTGCGTGACTGTTGGTTTACCAAACTATCGAATAAAGTCTAACGTAAAAAAATGAAAAGCTCGCTTACAGCGGACAAACTTTCATAAAGTATGCAGGATATTATAACATAACCAAAATTAATTTGTCTCTAGAATCCATTTAAAACTTTACCAAACCTTTAAGTAAATAATACATTTTTACCTAGAAAGAATAACCGACTATTATCATTCTGTAATAGATTTTGAGGGAATTATTGTCATTGCATAATTTAAAGTTTGCTTGAATTTACATGTGCAAACATTACTTAACAAGCATGAAACTTTATCCAATTTTTCCTGAATGTGTGACAGAATAGTTTTCAATAATTACACCACGTGCATTAATTATTACTTTTGAAAATCTTTACTGTACATTTGGAAAATTTAATTTGCGTTATGAAAGTTTACCGAAGTGACATTTATTCTTTAACATTTCGCGAGACACAAATTATGAAAATAATGTCAACAATTCTCCCTTTGGTCTATATATCCCAATTATACTTAAAAGTTCGGTAAAGTTTCCTAACCAAATTTTCTCAGTTTATAAAGAACAATCTAAATTTTCAGAACAATTGAAAATTTTTTAAGAGCAGACTTTCTATAATAATATTTTAAAATAGTTATTAAAACTATTTTTAAAGATAAGTTTAAATCATGTTAAACCCCTAAAAATCACTCGTGTAGCTAAGGATGCTGGGATGCTTTGGACCCACTCCGTCGGTGCGGGTTCGATTCCCGCCTCGCACTCTGGAAGAGCTTCGGCGGCCCATGTGGTGAACACTAGCCTAGCAAGAGATTTGTTCATCTCCGGAGAGTCGTGGGGCCGGTACCTCTAAAGAAAAAGATTTTCTCTAAATACTTAAAGCTGTTGCTCTTGGTGTTTCGGAACCCACCTTAAACTGTAGGTCCCCCTTCCACCACCAAGCAAGTGTGTGGGGGGTGTGTGAAGGAATAAAGAAGAAAGTGCAAGAAAAATGTAAACCCTTAGGGAACACATTAGAAGCTTCCATTCCAAATTAAAACAGTTAACATTTTATAACAAAAAGAAATGCTGTTTCCTCCTAAATCAAGTGGTAGACACGTAAATAGTTATATTCCTCTTAAAAAATGTTTCAGAAACTCAATTATTATTGTTTAGTAACAAAAATGACCAAACCATTGGAAATGTGGTACTGTTCCTTGGAAAAAAATTATTTTATCCATAATATCATGCGGAAAATAAATTAACCGTAATACTGTAATAAAAATGTTATGACAGTCTGTGAATTTTATTATAATTATTAAATATATATTTCAATACATTTTTCAAATTTTTTATTTCATACATATTATTTGTTGTTAGCGATAGAAAAAGTTTTATTCTTATAATTTGTTGTGATTCTCAAGCACCTACATGATTGCTTAATATATAAACTTTCATTAATTATTGATAAGAATATTTAAAATTACTTATTAATCTACAATATTTAGTAATTTTCCATGATGAATATCATTCTCATACAAAGTTTCAGCATTTTCAGAAGAGAAAATATTTGTCTGTGATTAAGCATTGGAAAGAAGTATTGATTTATATATAAATATTTAATGACAATTGGGTTCAATCTTGAATTAAATATTTTTGTTAATTAAGTGTGCATTCTGTCATTAAGATGACCAATGAGTTCAATTAACCTAAGTAGAAAATAATTTTTACATTAGTTTCATGAAGTTCGAACATTGTAGGCTCAAAAGATTCAAGGTAGGGTCATTATTGAAGGGCGGAGGAGGGGGTGAACAGCGTCAAAGTAGGGTTTTGAGTTATAAAAATGTAGGCTCTAAAGATCCAAACTAGCTTCAGAGAGGTGTTACAGCCTGAAAGTAGTCTCTAATGTTTCCTTCTCTAGGAGTTAAAAGTTTAAAGCAGAGGCTATAAGTTGAAGTAGCGTCAAAACAGGTTCTATTAAGGAGCTGAAATTTAACAAATTTCGACTCGGGAACCTATGAGAACCATTTGCCCAAATCACATTTAAAAAATGCATAGTTAAGTACTTATCCATGTAGATCAGTCACCTGGTTTTTCAACAGACCCAATGCTCTAAAGGTATGAAATTCTAGCATCCCCAAAAAATATCATTGTCGTGAAATTGGTCTGAATTTCATTGGTGGTAGAATGTGTACATTTTTTGACACCTACCTTAGTGAAACCCATACAAGTTCGATCTTATATAGCTAGATCGGTCATTTGATTTTTCTATCGACTCAATGCTGTAAGGAATCAAGTTTTAGTATCTATCGCCATAAAACTACTCTCATCGTGAAATTCGTCTGAAATTGATTAGTGGTAGACTATGTACATTTGTGAACACCTGCGTTAGTGAAACCCATACAAGTACAATATTATCCAGTATAACACCATTCTCAGCTTCGAGGGATACCAAGAGAAAATGTCGCTACAAAAATTTGACTTAACTGTTCTTTATGTAGGATGGTAATTTTATAGGGAACTAGATGTAATTGGGTGCTTTGTATAAAAACTGTTAAAAAAAACAAAATACAACTTATGCTATGTTTATTAATAGTAGAAAACACTGTATATGGAATGGAGGATTTATATTACAATCATTTGCTACTGGCAAACAATTTGTTAGGCTGCCTATGCCACGAACTGCATAGGTCAGCTGCTCATTAGAGACTAGTTGACGGTTTCGGTTTTGGAGATGACACGATCTCGATCTCTTAGAGTGACCGGTTAACTTCCGATCTTTGACGGAAATCGACGAAGTGGAAAACCCTAAGGGAAAAACCCCCGAAGTTGAAACCCAAGGGTCTAGAGGCCCTTGGTCACATGGTTGACAGATGCGTAAGTAAAGACAGGCAGGCTAACGATTTAAGAACCTTGAAAATAACGTCTGATGACAGGAAAGTTTTTACAGCGATCGGCGATCGTGCCTTCAGACGGTTTAGGCAGCTTATTGCAATAAAGACATAAAATAGAAACTTTAGGAATTTTCACTTCTAGTAAACACTTACATACACAATTTAGAAGTTAGGATGTTAAAGACAGATGTTCCTAAATATTGTTCCCAAAGTAACGTAAAATAAATTTTTGCCTTTCGACGAATCGCATAAAAATAAGTATAATATAATTTTTCCGACGGAACATTCCGGCCCACTTGAACTATCTACGTTCAATAAAATAGAATATTACAACTTTGGTAGAATGAAACTTAAATGAGACGGTGCTTGATTGATAATACATTTACATTGTGACCTCATAAAACTAATCACATCCTATGTTAAATATTTCAATGATGACAATTAGACATTTCCTTGAATACAAAATACCTATTAACCATGAACTTAAGATTAGTTTTATAATATTTCTATTAATATAATTCATACATGGTGACGTTGACTGTATAAAACTAAATAACTAGAAACGTAAAATAGAAGCCTATTGCTGAAAATAACAAAGTGAAAGGAAACCGATGTTTGAAGATATCCAATGATACTTATTGACATTCTGATGATTGAAAGAAGCTCAAAATTCTTTAGTTGTCAATTGGCAAAGAATAAACTGACTTTAAGGATCGTTGGTAGATTCCGGAGATACTCCGTAAGGTGACAGAGCGTATAACTCCATCTTTTCCTGGATGCGTTTCAGTGATGCGACCCAACTTCTACATCATAGGTGGCAAATTATCTTCTTTAATAACCACGAGCGTTCCAAGTTTAATCATGCTCTGGTCGCTTGTGACTTGCCATTTACTTCTTGAAATTAACT
>NC_046661.1:62567200-62573651 GCF_010883055.1 Belonocnema kinseyi
ATTGAAAAATCGAAAACAGTACGCGATTATGGATTGCAGTTTTTTAAAGCTACTGACCCTTTCCAAGATATTTGTTCCTAGTAGTGTGATTTTTAATGACGTTATTGGTGGACTTTCGCGCACTTCCGATCTTTCATGATTTTTTATGTTTAATTGAGGCCACGCGTCATCTTTTTTGCTGAGCCAGTTAGGACCGTGGGACCAAAACTCATTGTTTAAAAACTCCTGAGGTCCTTGACCACCAGAAATCAAGTCAGCAGGATTGTCATGAGTAGGTACGTGTGGCCACTCATGACCTTCGGTTTTTTCTTGTATTTCGGCTACCCGATTGGCTTCAAACGTTTTTAGTGTATGTGGTGGCGTATTTAACCAATTGAGGGCAATTGTGGAATCAGACCAAAAATAGATTTTTGAAAATTGCAATTGCAAAGATTTTACAGTGGCGCTGTATAGTTGCGCCAACAAAAGAGCTGCACGCAATTCCAATCTTGGCAATGACGTAGTTTTTAAGGGAGAAACTCGTGACTTAGAACAAATAAGAGCACAATGATGATTGCCTTGAGTGCCCGATGATCTCAAATAGAGGCAAGCGCCATAGGCCTTCGCACTAGCATCGCAAAACCCATGTAGCTGAATCTCAGTTGAATTTGGAATCATGATACAACGATCAAACCTGAGATCGTTTAACAACGGCAATTCGTTTCGGTATTGGATCCAAGCCTTTTGAACCTCGACTGGAGCAGGTGTGTCCCATGTGAGTTTGCGTTTCCAAAGCTTTTGGATCATAATTTTTGCGGACAAAACTACGGGCCCTAATAAACCTAATGGGTGGAATAACTTAGCAGTTTGAGATAAAATCACTCGCTTTGTTATTGTATCGTTCGAACTTGGCAGATTGACAGTATATAAAATGGAATCGGTTTTCGCATTCCAGTGTATGCCTAATGTTTTTATTGTTTCTGTCGGGTCGAGGGATCGGTACGTAATTGAGGTTTCATCCGACAAATCATTGCATAAAGTGGATGATTTGATGCCCATTTTCGCAGATTGAAACTGCCTTTATTTAAAAGAGTACTTAAATTGTTTCGAAGTTCAAGAGCCTCTTGAAGTGTATGCGCGCCTGTTAAGAGGTCATCCACATAGAAGTCGCGTTTGAGAATAGCCGATGCAATGGGATACGATTCGCGTTCGTCATCCGCGAGTTTGTGTAGTGTGCGAATTGCAAGAAATGGTGCGCAAGCGGTTCCGAAGGTAACCCTATTCAATGAATAAATTTTGATAGGTTCGGAAGGGTCTGGCCGCCACAAGATTTTCTGAAAAAGACTGTTGTCTTGCGCTACACGAATTTGCCTGTACATTTGTTGTATGCCTGCTGTCATGGCATACAAAAATGTTCTAAATCGAGCAAGAATGGAAAACAGATCCTCTTGTATAGTAGGACCAACCATGAGAGTATCGTTTAAAGAGATACCAGTCGAAGTTTTGGCAGATCCGTCAAATACGACTCTAGTTTTTGTAGTAATGCTACTTTCCTTCACTACAGCGTGATGCGGGAGAAAATAGCCCTTATTTGAAACTAAGTGACTGGGAATTAATGACATATGATTTTCAGTGAGATAGCCTTGCATGCATTCTGTGTATTGAGATTTAAAAGAAGGGTTTTTCTCGAATTTACGTTCTAGCGCATAGAATCTTTGAAAAGCTGTATTGCGAGAATCATCAAGCGAATCTTTCTTATTATTAAAGTGCAGTTTGACTACGTTGCGGTTACTATCGTCCCGCGTAGTATTTTTCACATAATGCGATTCACACTCCTTTTCTTCCCGAGAACGAATTTTATTTGGATTTTCTGGTTCTAGTTCCCACAAAATCGGTAAATCTTGAAATTTGATAAGATTGCAAGAAGCTTGCATCGGACTTATCGGGGCAGTACGAGGTTGGGTGTAACGTCCGGCGACAATCCAATCTAAATCGGTTTCTTGCAAAATGGCTGATTGACCTGGGAAACGAATTTTTCCTGTCCCTAAAAGCTCGTAATAAAATTCAGCCCCTATTAAAATATCTACGTCTGCAGGTCGGTGAAATTCAGGATCAGCTAACGAGATGTTTTCAGGAATCTTAGATAGCTTTTGATTAAGTGTAATGGACGGCATTCTACTAGAAATTTCATTGAAGACGAGAAATGACATTTTCAAATTAAGATCATTTACGCGTGATTTGATGTTAGTAGAGGTAGTATATTTGACATTCGTTTTTAAGTTGTCTTCTCCTCTGAGTTGCATGTCAAGACGATTTTTCTTGAGACCGAGAGCGGAAGCAAATTTATCGGTAATTGAATTGCACTGAGAACAACTATCGAGAAGAGCGCGGCACGGATGATATTGACCTTTATTGTCTAAAATTTCGACTAATGCCGTTCCAAGAATTACTTGCGATGGTAATTGTGCATGAATGCTGACCAAAGTGGTAGAAGAGTTTACAGGTTTCGAAACGTCCTGCTCTGGGATCTTTTCAGGAAAATGTAAAAGAGAATTATGTCGTTTTTTACATATGCGACAAGGACCTTTGCGACATTCACGGGTACTATGTTGAGGGCTAAAACAATTGTGGCAGAAGGATGCCTTTTTCACAAAATCATATCTATCTGCTGCTGACATCTTCGAGAACGTTCTACACGAGTAAAGTAGGTGCTCCTCTGAGCAAAGTAAACACTTAAGCTTAAAGGTTGCATCCTTTGAAATCGACGCGGACATGCATGATTATGATGGCTTAAAATTGAATCGCGAGTGTGTGACATTTTTGGTGTATTTTTATGGGACTGAGTAGGTTTCTGAGAAAATTGGGTAGATTCAATGAGCGCTCTTTGTTCTAGAAAGGAAGTCATATCTTTCATAGTGGGCATATCGGAAGTACCTATACTCTCCTCCCACTTTTCCCGAGTATAATCGTTCAATTTTTCCTTTACTATAAAAATAAGCAAGCTATCCCATTGATCTACAGGCTGACTTAACGTTTTAAGAGCTCTAACGCGTTTTTGAACATTGTCCAATAGCGCGCGAACTGAGAATTCCTTTGAAACTGTATGAATTTCAAGTAAAGACTTGATATGACTTTCAACAATAAATTTTCGATTATCGTATCGTTTTATTAAAAGGTCCCACGCTATTGGATAATTCGCGGCAGTTGTTTCAAGTGAATTAATTACTTCTTTTGCGTCACCCTGTACGCATGCCTTGAGATACATAAATTTGTTGATCGTAGGGATATTCATGTTGTCATGGCACATAGCCTTAAAGGAATCATAGAACTCGAGCCACGTATCAAACGTACCATAAAAGGTAGGAGTTTGAAGCTTTGGTAATTGAAAATGAGACGAATTTTGATTAGGAAATTGACCCGGATCTAGGTTCATTGTAAGCGAATTTTGAATTAAATTAGAATGATTACTGGAAGCAGATTGTGCGGAACCGATTCCTGACAAAGAGGACAGTTTTTGAATGTATTTTTTTGCAGTGCCACTTATCTCGTAGAATCGATCCTCGAATTCCAACCGTTCTGACTCGTGTACTGAGACGTCGTCATTCGGTTGTAATTCTTCGATTCCCGTTTGAACTTCGTCAAAGGATTGCCAAAGTTCATTGTGTCTCAACAGTCGCCCTTCTAAATCGAGCGAATATAAATCTGTATTATCTTGTATTTTCTTGAGAATAGTTTTAAACCTTGTAACTTGAGTTTTAATAGTTTCCCACAACGCATTATAATATCGACGCGATAGGATATACATGGATATGGAAAATCGATAAATCACTGGACTTACTTTGATTCGCTGAGACTTGCGTTGCAGATGATGAGACGTTGATTTGCAGTAGAAGTTCCTTCTCTGAAAGTAGGAAGCACGTCTGAACTCAGTTGGAAGCTCTTGTTTTGTCGTAGATGTAGCATTGACCACAGATGTAGTATTGACAAATGTAGTGCTAGAAATCCTCCTCAGTAGTGGTGCTGGTTTGCTTTTGTTAAAAATGTTCTTTGAATCATTTCTTTAAAACTCACAGAAACGAATTCACTATTTAAAGTCACTAGCTTTGAAATCACTAGCACAAAGTCCAAACGTCATTGATTAAAAGTCACTAGTTTTAAAATCACTAGTATTTAAAATCACCAGTTTTGAAATGAAGTATGAATTTCAAAATTCATTAATTAAAGGCCACTAGTTTTAAAATCACTAGTATTCACATTCATGCTAGTTTTGGAATTGCTAACTTCACGTACACAGATCTTAAGAAGTTCACTCAGTTTTTAACATTCATTGAATTCACAAAAGCAATGTCTCACATTTTTACCGAACCGGCGCGATTTTATTTGAAGCGCGCTTACTATGCAAAACATCCGCGACTCGCGAAGGACCAAAATGTTCCTTATGTAGGATGGTAATTTTATAGGGAACTAGATGTAATTGGGTCTTTTGTATAAAAACTGTTACAAAAAAACAAAATACAACTTATGCTATGTTTATTAATAGTACAAAACACTGTATATGGAATGGAGGAGTTATATTACAATTATATGCTATTGGAAAACAATTTGTTAGGCTGCCTATGCAACGAACTGCATAGGTCAGATGCTCATTAGAGACTAGTTGACGGTTTCGGTTTTGGAGATGACGCGAACGTCGATTTTGGAAATCGACGAAGTGGAAAACCCTAAGGGAAAAACCCCCGAAGTTGAAACCCAAGGGTCTAGAGGCCCTTGGTCACATGGTTGACAGATGCGTAAGTAAAGACAGGCAGGCTAACGATTTAAGAACCTTGAAAATAACGTCTAATGACAGAAAAGTTTTTACAGCGATCGGCGATCGTGCCTTCAGACGGTTTAGGCAGCTTATTGCAATAAAGACATAAAATAGAAACTTTAGGAATTTTCACTTCTAGTAAACACTTACATACACAATTTAGAAGTTAGGATGTTAAAGACAAATGTTCCTAAATATTGTTCCCAGAGTAACGTAAAATAAATTTTTGCCTTTCGACGAATCGCATAAAAATAAGTATAATATAATTGTTCCGACGGAACATTAACTTTACAAGGCGCTAGGCACCCTTCCGGTACCACCTGACGGAAAGAGAAATGTATAAAATGAAATTTCGAAATAAGTTATCTCTAAAAGCATGATTAAATGCCCTAACTCTTGGTAGAGGGATTATTCGTGGGGTAAGAAACGTGTAGACCCTTTTTTTAAATAACAATAATTGAAACGACTTTATTAATGTGAAAGAAAAAGAATAATGGATTGATAAATTTACAAAATGTCCGTTAAATGAAACTCATGTTGGCATTCGCCAGAAGGGCATTACTTGCAATTATAGGTTAAGCGGATGCTCCAAAAACTTCTGCCATTTTCATCCTTACAAGCGATTACGCATAAACATTATTTTAAAAGAAAAACTTAGTTAAAAACATTCTTGGAAACAAAAGAAGAGAAAAAAACGTTACGGGATTATGCCTAAAAACTACAACACACAGTAAAATACCTCAAAGGCACACACTTGTAAAACCCGAAGAACGAAAACAATAAATTATTTTATTGCGAGAAAAAACATAGACACTGCGCGAAATTCATTCTTTTTTTAAAAGACAAAAGACTATAATTTTGAGGGAAGAAAAACTAAGACGCCTACCTTTGTCTCCCTGAAGCCGATGTGAATCGAGGAAGAAAATTCCTTGCGACTCAGTACGTACAAATAACTGTAGAGCGTGGAAGACCAACACGAACTGAACTCTTGCCTTGCTTTCTTGGCGCCTTCCCGCTTGTCTCCGCTTGTTCACCGGTTAGGTCCGGGAGGTGCTGCCCCCTATAAGCTTTACTCCTGGCTCGTATGGTGTAGTAGGTTACGTCGTAACCAACCTGATGGTGGTACGCCAGTCACCACCCGACGCGCTAGTAGTGTTAATGATGGTCGCCAGTTGTTATGACATGTGCCGCGCCGGATGTTAAATTGGTGTTTTTCATTAAAGGAAATAAGTGAAAATTAACCTGGATGGCATAGGTTATTGATAGAGTCGAAGTATAGATGGAATTGCATCTGTGAACTGTGAGTGACTGGCCGGTAATAGCGGTGTTTTATTTTTTGGATAACAAATGAGTGTTAATACTGGAGCCCTCCAGAATTTCCTCCAAAACGTCGCAGATGTTGTTCCGGATTTATTATTCCGGATTTCAGGGAAACGAAGGCAGATCGTCTGCACGGAAAAAAAATTCTTGAGGCGAACGAGTGAATATAGAATATATTAAACTCAAAGAAAGTGTACGCTTGGAATTGGTAAAACGTCTAGTTAGAAGAGTTACACATTCAGTTACTTTATGTAAATTGTTCTCGTAAATCAGGAATTTGGGCAAAATTGCTAAGTTGGAAAGTTTATTATTTTCGACAGATTATGTATAATTGTATTATCT
>NC_046661.1:62573751-62595884 GCF_010883055.1 Belonocnema kinseyi
CCTACAATCGAAACAAATGTAAATTATTATTACTGCATCATAAACTCCATTTAATATTAACAATCGCGCACATTTTAAGTGGTAAAAAGCGTTTAATTGTCCGAAGTAAATCTCAACTGTCACTGCTCCCGATTAGACCGTCGCCATTTTATTTTGCTGCTCCCATAATGCACCGGCGCTCTTCCGACAATTGCTTCAGACACCTATTCTTAATATCCCTATTATAGCTATACTTATTAGGGGTTTGACTATACGATATCCCTGGTATATGGAAAATGGTCAAGGATATTCATTTTCGCTGATTCAGGGATCTTTCTAAATTCCTTCGTTCGTTTTCAGCCTAATGTTTGGCTATAATAAGGAATAATATCCCTGTCACAGCTCAATTCTTTTTACCGTGTGGCTTTAAAAATATAGAAAGTTTTCCTAACCCTAAACTACGAATAATGTTAAACAATTACTCAGAGCCCTTCCTCTAAAACAAATAAGTCATAAAAGTAAGTAAATTTAACTTAATCTGCACTTATTCGAGATTCCACAGTTCTCAGTTTCACTCCTTAATGAATTAGATTTCTGAGTTCGTGCTGGTCTTTGAATGTTTCGCGGTTTTTAAAATTTTCATTAATGTTAATCACAAGTTGAGGGGAGGATCCATAACGGGTGATAGGCCATCTCGTTACAAAACCCCCTCCCAGACTGACCAGCGGGGTTCCAAAACCAGCAGGCGCCATCAATCCGACCCTCAAGCTACATTTCAAGTCTGATTATCTTCTGAAGTGTCGTTAAATTAGTCGGGTTGTAATGACTTAAATCCGACTGCTTTAAAAATGAAAAGAAATTATAAAAAAATAAATAAAACGAGGTTAAATGAAATAGGGCTCATGAGGCAACCGTTTTCATAAGAAAAAAATGTAATCATTGGCAGCGATTGACATACCCAAGCATGACTGTAATAGTGTCTGAAAAGCAATTATATTAATTTAAGTATGCTAACTACCAGACCCGTGAACAGACAAGTATGTAAAATATATTAAATGATATTGATTAATGCCTGCTCTCTACCAGACCAATCAACAGAAAAGTATTGCTGTATTCTAAAGGCCATCTTAAACTGACAAATCCTAATTTAGACAAACTGGTGCAACTTTGAGGCAACAGACGCAATCAATCTATAAACCGTACTTCCAACTTGAATACTTGCAACTAAATTCTAATTTTCAACAACGAGAAAGTGCTGTTAACAGTACCACAGGCTGGCGGGGAGGCAGAAGATCCGAACTAGGACGATTATCCGGCCCGAGTGGTAACCGGGACGACATCTCTCTTCGCCTGTACCTCTCAACGCACCTTGAGCACTGACTGACCCTCACTCCCGGTCGGCCACACGAAAAACAAAACTTCCCTCTCGGGACCGAGAGAGCCTGATAAGGGTGCCCCGATATGTGGCAATTCTAACATCCGTTCTACGGTGGTGGCATCAGCGGAAGAAGGAAGGTACTCCTGTACACCTTACGAACCCATGGGGAGGAGGGGGCTGGATTCTTATACAGGACCCGATTTTGATTATAAAACAGGCGTAGACATGACTGTCCCGCTGCTGATGACTTAACAAGTAGCCCGACCAACGACCTCCGAAGCGGCTCCAATTGTGCCATTGTAGTGTGATGAACGGAAGCTGGTAGTCCTATTAGGGCCGACACCGGTATGACTAAACCCGCGAACGGCGACGGGCTCTACAAACTCAGATCAGAACGAGAGGGATCCTCTTCGGCCACAGCCGTGGAAGAGAGGGAAATCTGAAGGTACCCCATTTTCTGGATCTAAGTCGACTACTTCGGCAGGGACCTTCTTCTCCCTCCTCCGTCTTTCGAGCCTGGTGGTGGTTAGGGTCTTAGGGATGGCTCCCTTCGACCTTCCGGGGCCTTCCTGGACCGCACGGCGGACGAGATGGGCCATCGGGATTTTGGTGGTTCGCCTCCGAGGTCTCCCTCAAGTTCCAGTGTCTCGCTGGTCTGCTGATGTGGGCAGTCAAGTTTGAGGATACCCCTAGATATCTATATGATGGTTCACCATGTGTGTGGCTGGGAGATTAGGTGGCATAGGAGGAATTTTTCTTTTAAGAAAATCGTCTAAGTATTTAGCCTCTGAAGGCTTTAATTCCTTTATGCCAGCACAAGCTTGCCAGGCTCAATTTGACAGAGAGACATCAGGAGCCTCCGCACGATTATCCAACATTTCCTGTGGCAGGGTTGTTTCAGAACCTACTACTTGCCCCTGATAGGTTCGCCAAATACCGTTAACCAATCTCCTAATTCATGGCTTAAATCGAAAATCAAAGTCAAACAATTCGGCAAAATCGTAGCCAAACAAAACTTCACAGTCAAAAATTGGCGCGAAACGAATCGGCAAATATTTGCTTATACCTAAAAACTTAAGTGTAAGACGGCTTGTCCGGCGGTTTCCTCTATCACCCCGTTGGGATACATAATTCCTGGGCGTGGCTAATCAGCTAATTTTTCCAGTAAGGTACTAAACTTGCCGAAAGCTGGCTTGCATATATAAGTGCAGCACAAGCCGGGATCAAAAAGTCTATTTAGTGGTTGGTCATTCACACAAAAGGTAATGAATAGATGCCTATCGTCAAGCACCATATTTACTTCATCGAAGATAATCTAAGGGGCTTCAACAACGAAAGCGGGAAGTGATTGGACCCTAGTATCACTTGCCCTTATTCGTTTCCCGGTCTGGGTCCAGAGCATCCGCTACAGTTCGCAGAGTATTGACCGGATTTACCACATCTGTAGCAAAACATACTCTTAGGTTTAAGACAGGAACGGTGACCGTGGCATGTCTCATTACAATTCCACTGTATTTGGTTTTGTTGAACCTCGAACATCGGAACCCACGACTGCGGTCGGTAAATTTGACACCTCAGTGGCCTGGGTACCCAATGGAGGATAGGTAAAATTAGCTGGCATCACATGTGCCTCAAGAATGCCGGGAAAATAGCCGTAATTAAAATAAGGTGGATGGTATCCGAAAAGGTTAAGCACAGGAGAGGCCTGTACCTGCGGAGGACGAATTACAGTGCAAGCGCTGCCTGGATTATTACCTGGATTTTTATTATTTGTGAGGTGGGAATTTTCACCACCACCACGTTTCTTACCGCGATTTTTTACCGAGGGGATAAATACCTTTCCTTCATAGCTCTAGTTGCTTAATATCGCTCTCCAGTATCCTCCAATTCTTTAAAAGTCGGGTATTCTACTTTAGATAAAGCATCCGGATACTTTGGATGTAAATTATTAATGGCAAGTTGTAATTGCCCTAACTCCGATATCGGAGGGTCACAATGCCGGAAGATCAAGCGAATATTTAGCAGGTAGTCCGCTATTGGCTCATCTGGACCTTGAGTCCTTTTATGTCGCTCATCCCTAACTCGCGCTTGAAAATGTAAACCTCCGCACCTACGCCTGAAAACAGCGGTAAATTCACCCCATTTTTTCCATTTATTACTATTAAATCGGTACCAATGTTGAGCGGAGTCTTCCAACAAAAATGAAAGTGCTCTAAAGTGATCTTCATCTGTCAGAGAACTACCTTTGCTACACTCCTCGACTTGTGTTAGGAACTGCTTCGCACTACTATCGTGTTTCCCGTCAAAAGAAAGGTTTCATTTCCTAACTACTGCATGGATATCATCCCTGCCTCTAAGACGCGCAGATGCCGGTAGATAAGGTGACGGTAAATTGCTCACAGGACTAGGAGAAGACATTTTTATTCTAGGTCTATTATCAAAATAACTGTTAGGGTTATTCAGTACATTATCAGTACATTAGGGATCAGTTGTGGGTAGAAATGAATCTAGAAATGGATTAGTAGTATTAAAATGGTTTGGATTCTGCAAAGTAGCAGTGACATAACTAGTATCCGAGTACCCATCTTCCCCCTCTAAGGTCGGATTTCGTTGTTCAGGAATATTTTTGAAACTTAACGGGTGCGAATTATCGTTTAAGTTACTAGCCTGACCATAATCGCTGGAAAAAGGAGTCATCCTAAGGGTGTTGGATTGAGCCACGTCCTGAAAAGACGCAGAAATCATTGTGGAGCGACTAGCGGGAGAATATGAAGGTGCTGTTTGTTCGTATGAAGCAAACGTGACTACACTAGCTATTGTTCTCGCGAAGGTAACACTAACTATACTTGTAGCCGGTGTGAACAAGAATTCCATATCCACGTTGGTACTGTAAGTAGTGGGGAAAGTTGTTGTATGAGCACGCGATGTCCCTATTAGATCACTGGAACTAGTGGGCGAGGACACGGGAAGCCTTTTCAATTCGGCGGTGAAGTCACGCTTTCCACACTCCTCTCAAGTCTGATGCATATGGCGACAGTGCTGGTGAAACCTAATCAAACGCCATCTCATCGTCATATCATCCCCTTGAGTAGACAGATCGAGATACTCGAGTATCTCGCAGAGTTCATCGATTTTCAAAGAACTCGCCCAGTCAATTGCGGAGTTGTTTGTCTCCGCCCACAATTTATCGATTCTAATGGTGGAGCGATCCATTTTGTTCAAAGCACGGATTCTAAAATTTTTAAATTAAAACTTCCCTATAAAAAAGAAAAAAAAGAAAAATCTATATATAAAAAAAACTAAACCAAGGAAAAGAACAAAAATCAGTCATGATCTGCCATAAATCACAATGGCGCAAAAGTAAATGTTCCTAATAAACCAATAAAATGATAAAATCTCTCTAAACTTACAATGTCAATAAAAGGCAAATATTATCAAACACAATCCGGTATGAAATCAACATCGAACCCACAGCAATACATCTTAGAGTAACTGGTATATACCAGAAAATGCAATGGCAAGTTCATGAGATTCAAGAAAACAAAATAACAGATAAAAAAAATACATCCTAAAATTCAATAGATAAACGACATAGTGAATCCAATAAATAAATTACAAAAAATCCAATATAAAATTCAATAAATAAACGACATAGTGAATCCAATAATTAAATCACAAAAAATTCATAATAAAATTCAATAAATAAATCACACGGTAAACAATTCACATAAATAAATAACTCAAACAAATAAATGTATGTAAATAAGCATAGTTAGTTTAGATCAGGTAAACCATTCACTTCTGTTAAAACCCAGATAACATTAAAATGATCAAAATCGATCTAGCCTATGACCTGTTATGGCTGGGTTGCCTTTAGATCAAGATACTTGTTTCTTTCGTTGCTTCCAAAAAGAAAAAAAAACAATCAATAAAATCTTTAAATCCCTAATCCACCACGTTTCTAGCCCCACGTTGGGCGCCAAAAATTTACAACACCACTCTCAGCTACGAGGGATACGAAGAGAAAATGACGCTACAAAAATTTGACTTATCTTTACAGGGCGCCAGGCACCCTTCCGGTATCACCCGATGGAAAGAGAAATGAAGAAAATGAAATTTCGAAATGAATTATCTCTAAAAGCTTGATTAAATGCCCTAACTCTTGGTAGCGGGATTATTCGTGGGTTAAGAAACGTGTACACCCTTTTTTTAAATAACAATAATTCAAACGAGTTTATTAATGTTCAGGAAAAAAGAATGATGAGTTGATAAATTTACTAAACGTCCGTTAAATTAAACTCATAGCAGCATTCGCCAGAAGGGCGTGACTTGCGATTACAGGTTAATCGGATGCTCCAAAAACTTCCGCCATTTTCATCTTTACAGGCTATTACGCATAAACATTATTTTAAAAGAAAAACTTAGTTAAAAACATTTTTGGCAACAAAAGAAGTGAAAAAAAACGTTACGGGATTATGTTTAAAAACTACAACACACAATAAGATACCTCAAAGGCACACACTTGTAAAACCCGAAGAACGACAACAATAAATTCTTTTATCGCGAGAAAACAAATAGACACTCCGCGAGATTCAATCTTTTTTTAAAAGACAAGAGACTATAACTATGAGGGAAGGAAAACTAAGACGCCTACCTTTGTCTCCCTAAAGCCGATGTGAATCGAGGAAGAAAAGTCCTTGCGATTCAGTACGTACAAATAACTGTAGAGCGTGGATGACCAGCACGAACTGAACTCTTGCCTTGCTTTCTTGGCGGTTTCCCGCTCGTCTCTGCTTGTTCACCTGTTCGGTCCAGCAGGTGCTGCCCCCTATAAGCTTTACTTCTGGCTCTTACGGTGTGGCACGTTACGTCGTAACCAACGTGATGGTGGTACGCTAGTCACCACCGGGCGCGCTAGTAGTGGTAATGATGGCCACCAGTTGTTATGACACGTGCAGCGTCGGATGTTAAATTGGTGTTTTTCATTCAATAAAATAAGTAGCAATTAACCTGGATCGCATAATTTAATGATCGAGTCGAAGTGTAGATGGAATTAGACCTATGAACTGTGCGTGAGTGGCCAGTAATAGCCGTGTGTTGTGGTTTGGATAACAAGTGAGTGTTAATACTGGTGTCCTCCAGAATTTCCTCCGAAATTTCGAAGATGTTGTGCCGGATTTATTATTTCAGATTTCTGGGAAACGAAGGCAAGACGTCTGGCTTTAAAAATACCGAAAGTTTTTCTAACCCTAAACTAAAAATAATGATAAACAATTAATTGAAGAGCCCTTCCTCTAAAACAAATCAGTGATAAAAGTAAGTAAATTTAACTTAATCTGCACTCATTCCACATTCCACAGTTCTCAGATTCACTCCTTAATGAATTAAATATCTAAGTTCGTGCTGGTCTTAGAATGTTTCGCAGTTTTTAAAATCTTCATTGATGTTAATCACGAGCTGAGGGGAGGATCCGTAATGGGTGGCAGGTCACCTCATTACACCAGTTAGATCGGTTACTTGATTTTTGTATCTACTCAATGCTGTAAGTGATCAAGTTTTAGTAAACCCAAAAAGCTGCCTTTCTCGCCATGTGACGCGTGAGTCACGTGACCAGATTCCTATTATACCGCCACTTTTTTATACCCCAACTTATTTTCACACGTAGCGCCACATCAAGTTGAAAATTTAGGATAATAAATAATCACTATGAAGGGTGGGTTTAGTCCTAAATTTTAATAATTATAAAAAGGCAACAAAAAAATTACTTACATTAAAAACCTTCTTTCATCATTATACCAATTTAGGACCAGAGAAACTATTCTTAGTGCTTCTTGTTTAATATTCGAAATTTTCACCTGGATGTGGCTCTTTGTCTGTATTATGTCAGCCTCTGGGTACAAGGACCAGCCCGACGCTCGAATACGCATAAAAGTATTGTCGGCGCGTCTCATAAATAAAAAAATATCAAAATCAAAAAATCAATTTAAAGAAGTAGAATTGTAGATAATAAGGACATAAAACTTTTTCATATTATAGTTTTCTTTTAAATGTTTATTTTTAATAATAAAAGCTAAATATCGAATAAAATTTTCTCTCTGATTCAATTAAGTTTTAAAACGTAAATCGTTCCGACTCGGCTAAATATTATTGAAATGAGTTCATATTTATAGGACCTATTTAAAATACTATAGAGATGCCCAATAATAAATAGAAAAGTTCAAAATCGCTTATTGTTTAATAATAGTTAATTACAAATTGAGGTAAATCAAAAATTGTATTTTCTCGGTTTCGCCGGTAAAAAGTATCTACACGGAGAAAAGTTGTTCATTAAAATTTACCCAATTAGTTCGGTAAATAGAGGACATTACTGTATTTAGATAAAGTTTAGAATTAGTTTAGGATTTAATACAAAACAAAACTATAAATATTACAAAAGAGTTATGTGAAATCTGTAGTCCAACAGTGAAAATTCTGATGTGTAATAATTCATATAAGGATTGTATTATTTATACCAGTTATCATAAAATAACGCAAAGTAATGTAAATTCTTATTAAATGAATGATGGATGGTTTATTTTCGTGTGATTTAACAATTCACTTAAAAGAAAGTATAGATTGCAGAATTTTTTTTTTAGAGATTTTCACTATTATTATGAGAGGTATTACACAACATCATGGTAAAATGAGAATCGCCATGTACGTCAAAGTTGTCAAGGTTGAAGTTTAAAGCCAACTCCCTCGTAAAAACATTTAACATTTTTAAGTTTCGTTTAAAATTGTAGGACCTTAGAAAAGATTCAAATGTATGGATTATTTTTACATGTTTGATTTTATTTATTAAATTCTAACCGAATTTAATGTAATAGATTTGATGTAAATTTAATTTGTAAGTTTCTAATGTTCAATTTTTCACCAATTTAAAATATCGAAAATTAAATAATTTGGGACTTTAAGGTTAGGCAATTTTTAATAACAAAATCATCCAATGTTTTTATTTAATCCACTAAATTTATAAGCCCGCTGATTATTAAAATGTTAAAATAAGAAATTTTGATGGACGGCCCTGACGTACTCGTACTTCAACTTTTTAGCCGATATTTTTTTCTCGATATACTAAGTGTTAAGTTAGCCGTGAGGTCTAGTCGTTAAAGATCGAACGCGTTAAACTTAGCGTAGGTGGTTTAAAACCCGTCACAGCGTTTTCGATTTTTAAAAGCGTTAATATCATTAAAGAATCTGGTTTGTAGCAAGAATATTTTTTTTTTGCTAACGAATGAAATTTTACATGACTGTGATGTAGAATTCACATATAGAGCTGTAGACTTTGTATTCTTTGATCGAAACTGTAACTAACAGTTCGAATCATTTTAGCTAACTGGTAAGTAAGGGGCCATTCACAAAATACGTGATACAGGTTTCAGGAACTTCTGCCCCCCCCCCCCCCCCTCCTGCGTGATACTTTCTCCAGTGGTCTTAACATGGAAAATTTATATCAATAATTGATATTTTCGTATCAACTATTATCCTATTTCATTTTACATGACTGACTGTACAATTTTAATAAAATACAGTAATGTCCTCCGTTTGCCGAACTAAGTTATGTAAACTTTAATACACAAATGTTCTCCGTGTAGGTAACTTCGAGTTTCAAACAACTTACAGTGAGTGATTTGTAAAAAAATGTTGAATGAAGTTTTTTGGAAAATCTCATATCGATTCGTTAGAAATTGATTGACAAGGAACCTTAGGTAGGTGTCCCCCTCCGATTTTCTTGTTCTCACATACTTTGTAGTACTCAAAAAACTAAGCGACACGTATTTTTCCTTACGTGCCCAAAATGGTTTTAAGGGATTAAAAACCTCTCCCGAATAGTGTTGTACCAAACACCCTTGTCTGTCTGTTGTTGACGGCAACCTAGCGCCGCCCCGTTTTCTCAAATTTTAATAAAGCGAAAAATTCTTTTTTTTTTTTGTAAAAAATAACAAAAAGAAATAGCCAAAAAGTATGCATTATATGATCTTTTGTTTTTCGCTAGTGGTGCCGCTGATTTGTCTGATCTTATCATGAGGTATTATACAGAACTTTTTTCAGGAATAATGGATGTAATCAATTTTTAGATTGAGCAATAATATATTGTGTATATCGATATACATAAAATTATAATACAATTTTTTTGTAACTATAGATAAATTAAATTTGGAATGCAATAAATAAAAGCACACTTTCTTAAATGATACAATATATATAAATTATTAATAAGCTTTTTTAGCAGGTATGATTTCTTTTATCATAACATGATTTTGTTTCAAGCGTTTTTGTAGCTGCGACACAACGCAGGACTTCTGAATAGTACCGGGCAATCTGACACGCCCCTGAGAGGTAGTCGTGGACAATTGCCTAGGGCAGTTCTCAAAGAAATTAACCCTCAATGCGGAGGTGTGGAACCCATGCCGAAAGCTGAATGGCACCTAGGTGAGGTGTCTAGAACGGTGACTCTGGGATACCGGGCGATCTCTCAGAGTACGAAGCCTTAGCCTTGCATGCGGGCTCTACAAGGATGGACGAACCCCTTTCCCTAGATTCTCGTGGGAACAACAATGCCAATACCAAACATAGTTGTAAGTGCGGTTCAAAACAACAGAACGCGCAGGGCTCCCGATAATGGGTCGGCCAACAATGCCGACCACTCTAGAGCTGGGGGAGTCAATGAAGATGGATTCAGTGCGATGGATCGACGGATTCTCGGGACCTTTTAGTGGATGGAGTGATTGAATCGCCACTTGCTAGATTGCTACGATGCGAGTGTGGAGCCTCAACCGGGTTACGCGGCACGACTGCATGCTCTATGGAACGAGAAACACCCGGAGTTGTCGCACTTTTCGCATCAACGTCTGCGAAGCCATGCCGAACTACTCCAAAAAAGAGGTCACGTAAGAGGAACCCCTACTCTACCACAGCCAGAACAAGCCGACAGCAGAGATAAAGAGGCGAATTTAAGGCCAGCCGCAGGCAGGCATCCGATAGAGGAAGAGCGATGCTTTATGACCCGGAGAAACATCAACACTCAGCAACGAAAATATATACTGCATCAAAATTTATTTCCACAAAATTTGTTCATCTTTTTGGTATGAACCATTCTACTCAATATTCATTTCATATTTCGTACAGTTGTAAAGGAAAATGCAATTTTTTATTTTTGAACAAAATTTGCCGGTGGATAAAGGTAAAGCTATTGGTAAAAAATGGCTGGTTAACGAACTAGTCAGCGCTTTTTATGCCTTAAAACGTGTGCGAAAGTTCCATCCAATCTGATTAGTCTTCCAAAAATTATCATGGCTAAAGACTACAGACACCTTCAGAAAAATTCGTTTTTTTCTGACTCAAACTCAAATGGGCCACCACTGAAAATTCAGCGCTAGCTAATTAACAAAGATATCATATTTTGGAAGGGGCCAGTGTTAAGCAGGTGTAAAATCCTCAACAGTGATGTGCAATATAAAGTCGTAGACATGGATTTATTCTTCTTCAAATGCGCTCATATGCACCATAAATTTTTATTGAAAATTTTGAAAAATGCCTAAGATATGCAGATAACAAAATTGTACCAAATGATGACCAAAAAAATAAAAAGTTTGCAATCCACATTGATAAAGGGAGTTTCCTATGAGCTTTCGAATGCACTCATATGCGCCATCAAATTTTTTTGAAAATCTTGATAATTGCCCAAGATATAAAGGTAAAAAATTTTTTTGAAGTGGTGACCAACCAAATAAAAAGTTTTTAATTCACATTGATGAAGGGAGTTTGCTATGGAGATTAAAATGCACTCATATGCGACATAAAGGAAAAATTTTTCGCCACGTTGATAACTGAGTTATCAGCGATCAAAATGAGAAGGGGGGCTGGTGTCATTTTTCTGAACTAATAATATTTCTTCAAGTTAATCATATATATATTTAATAAGTTCCAGTGGGCTTAAATGCGCCACCACTTAAAAATGTTGCGCTAGCTAATTAACAAAGATATCATATTTTGGAGGCAGGCCAGTGTAACGCAGGTGTTAAATCCTCAACAGTGATGTGCAATATAAAATTGCGGACATAGGTTCATTCGTTTTCAAATGCGCTCATATGCGCCATAAATTGTGCTTAAAATTTTTAAAAATTGCCCAAGATATGGAGGTAACAAAATTTTACGAAGTGATGACCAACAAAATAAAAAGTTTTCAATCTGCATTGATGAAGTGACTTTCCTATGTGGTTTCGAATGCTCTCAGATGCGCCACTTTCGAAATTAACAAAAAACCATAATCAATCCCCTCATTACAACTTGTTACGATATACTATCCTCAGCTATCCCCATATAAACTAAATTGCAATATGAAAAATTTTAATGGTCTCTTCGGATAGGATTTAAAATGCGCTAATAAGCGCCACTTACAAAATTAACAAAAAACCATAATCAACCCCCTCATTACCAATTGTTAGCGATCCATATCCCGTACATATCTCCAAAAAACATAAATTGCACTATAAAATTTTATGAGGGCCTTTTCGTATAGGATTTAAAATATTTTGATTATTTATTTGGATATATCATTAGATAGTAAATCATAACAAGTGGTAATAAGAGGGCTGATTATGGTTTTTTTGTTTATTTTGAAAGTGACGCATATGAGCGCATTAAAAACCCTATCCGAAGGGACTTTCATAAATTTTTATATTGGAATTTAGGTTATTTATAGGCATCATCGGTTGTTGGATCGGCAGAAAGTGGTAATGAGGGGGTTGGTTATGGGTTTTTGTTAATTTCAAAAGTGGCGCATATGAGCGAATTTGAAATCCTATACGAAAAGATCTTTATAAAGTGTTATATTGCAATTTAAGTTATTTTGAGATATCATTGGGTAGTAAATAGTAACAAGTGGTAATGAGGGAGTTGATTACGGTTTTCTGTTAATTTTGAAAGTGGAGCATATTATCGCATTTGATATTCTATAAAAAGAGATCTTTATACATTTTTATATTTCAATTCAAGTCATTTGAAGAGATCATCGGGTATAAGATTGGCAGCAAACTCCCTTCATCAATGCGAATTGCAAACTTTTCATTTGGTTGATCATCACTTCGTAAAATTTTGTTACCTCCAAATCTTGGACAATTTTCAAAATTTTCAAACAAAATTTATGGCGCATATGAGCGCATTTGAAGACAAATGAATCCATGTTCGCATCTTTATATTGCACATGACTGTTCAGGATTCAACACTAATATTACACTACACCCTGCCCCTCCAAAATATGATATCTTTGTTAATTAGCTAGCGCACATTTTTTTAGTGGCGGCGTATTTGAGCGCATTTGAAGTTATGAAAGATAGGTATGATAAAGTTGAAAAAATGTTTTCGGCTGAAATGGTTGACGAGCTTCGTGAACATTTTTCCGAAGAATCCAACCTCTAGACTATCAATTGTTGCGTGTATAATGCAGCGAGAGCTTTGGCCGATGCGAAATGTAAAACAGAACCAACGGCTGATCATAAGAGCAAAAGACGAATGCATCAACTCGCCATATAGATAGGCTGGACAAGACAGTATGCGTCCCATATTTAGTGTGTGATTGACTACATCACAACTGGCAGAAATTTTACCGCCAAGATTTGAAAGTTCGCGCGCGAACTCCGGACCCGTTATCACAACTTAATAAGTCAAAGCTGCTGACCATCAGGCAGCATCTTGTTGAGAGAATATAAATACTATCTAAAGCTAAGAGAAGTCTAGAGCAGAGGGAGAGGTGAAAAATGTTTTAAGGGGGATGAATAACTATTCCGCTCCGGGACCAGATGGCATCAAAACTTCTGATGGAAGAAGTTTCCTTAAACCCATCAGCATTTGGCCCGTATTTTCACCTCATATCTAAAGTCGGAAAAGCCAATTCCGGAGTGGTTGGCGGCAGGGCGCACAATACTCCTGCCGAAAAAAAGCAACTTAGTTGAGCCAAGTAATTACAAGCCAATCACTTGTCTGAACACACAGTATAAGATATTCACAGTTATCCTAAATGATAGGATTGTTTCGGCAATTGAACCTATGTGACAAGAAACGTATGAACAACGAGGCTTAAAGAAAGGCGTATCAGATTATCAGGAGAACCTGCTCAGCGATAAATGTTTATGCAAAGATGCAGCATCCTACCAGCGTGATCTATCGATAGCCTGGATTTATTACCGCAAAGCTTTCGATTAGACCTCCCATAGACTTATCATCCGTCTTTTGGAAATCTTAGAGGTTCATTCGCAAATAGTTAGGTGCCTAGAGAGATTGATGCCGCTTTGGAAAACCAGATTTACTATCTCATCTGGAAAAAATCGGGTGACAACTAACAAGGTCACCTTTCAGAGAGGTGTCTTTCAGGGCGACACCATGAGCCCACTCCTCTTTTGTCTTACATTATTGCCACTATCTCTAGAACTTCGCCATTCCGACGGGTACTTGCGTGTCAAACCTGCAGATCGAAAGTACAAGGTCACTCATGTATTTTACATGGACGATCTTAAGTTCTATGCTAAGAACAAAGAGCAACTACGTCTAGCTCTAGGGATTGTCGAACGATATACTAAGGAAATTGAAATGGAATTTGGGTTAGACAAATGCGCCAAGGTTTATTCGAAGCGGGGAAAACTTGATGGCATCCCTGAAGACCCTGAACTCGTCAGAATGTGACATCTATAAAGGATACTCTCCGAAGCTGATAGAAATGTCTCATCCGGCAGATATGGTCTTCCGAACTGTTGGCGAGGAACAAAGTATCTGCAACAAACATGCTTGCCATCCGGTAGTACTCTATTCATTTGGAGTGGTTCCATGGACGAAGAAGGAGCTCAGATCCCTTGATATCGGGACACGAAAGGTTTGCTATGGGGATTCAAATGCACTCATATGCGACATAAAGGAAAAATTTTGCGCCACGTTGATAACTGAGTTATCAGTGATCAAAATGAGAAGGGGGGCTGGTGTCATTTTTCTAAACTAATAATATTTCTTCAAGTTAATCATATATAGTGGTTCCATGGACGAAGAAGGAGCTCAGATCCCTTGATATCGGGACACGAAAGGTTATGCACGTAAACAAAAGCATGCATCTTAAGTCTTCTGTTCTGCAACTCTACATCTCACGCCGTCAGGGTAGTCGCGGAATATTGAATTTTGAATGTTTTCACAACAGGATTATTCTGGGTACAGGACGTAGTATCGCGAATGGAAGAGACCCTCTTTTAAAAATGTTCAGGAAGCACGAAGAAGTAGGCAAAGAAGAGTTTTTGTACAAAGCAGCGGAGGAGGCTGTTGAAACACTCGGACTTAACTTCAGTATTAAGGAAATATTCTGTTAAACTAATCGTCCTTATCATTGGCGCTCTTAGAGGTGCCAAGCTTTCACTGGTTCATAGCCTCAGAAGCATCCCTGCATGTCAACAATATGCTAAAACACTTGCATGAAAAATGCAGAAGTGCTAATCTG
Organism: Belonocnema kinseyi; assembly: GCF_010883055.1. Lineage (NCBI taxonomy): Eukaryota > Metazoa > Arthropoda > Insecta > Hymenoptera > Cynipidae > Belonocnema > Belonocnema kinseyi. The sequence goes on from NC_046661.1 coordinate 62,588,625, forward strand.
AAAACTGCATTTTATCCCAGCGAAGTCGCGGTATCCATAAATATATAAATATACCTGCTTAGTATAGACCCAATCAAAAAATGTTCTGTGTTCGCGCGTTCATGTTAAAGTGACAGATAATCCAAAAATTCGCAAAATATTAGAGAATTTGAAATATAAGAAGATAAAAAATAGTTATTTCTGATCCGGATAAGCGGCAAAAAATGCACATTTTATTTACATATTTACATGCTTAGTATAGACCAAATAGAATAACGTCCAGTATTTGTGGGTTCTTATTCGATTGACTCACAATCGTAAAATTCATGAAATATTAGATATTTTTAAACATTACAAGCTCAAGAATGGTTATTTTTTATATGGATAAGCGGTAAAAAAAATCAGACTTATGTTAAGGTGACAGATGATCGAAAAATGCACAAAGTATTAGATATTTTTTACTATTGCAAGTTAAAAATGGTTATTTTTGATTTAGAGAAAGAATATAAGTCGTGTAGTCTATCTTGGTATTAAATATTTATCCGTTACCTAATAAGAAAATTAAATATTTAGTTCAACTGTCTTAAGAAAATTTTCTTCTTAGATCTTCAATTGGTTTTTGCTTTCGAAAACTGGCTATTGGGATCTAAAATCATGACGTTAGAAGGGGGATTTAAACAAAGATGGCCGGCGACAACGGGGTCACTTTGCAACTGATACATTGTGTTGTTAGTGAATTTTAATCGTTTTTCGTGCTCAGTATGTCAAAGATGTCGCTCAGCATTGTTGAAATTTGTAAATTTAAGTTATCCACTCCTTCGTGTAAAAATTGTGTGGAAGGAGAAAGGAGAAAAAATTATTTTATGGAAAACAGCCGGATGATCAAACGAGAATAAAGCTAATTTGTTTTTTGTTTGTTAATTGAGCAAGTTTTTTATATACAAAGAAGGAAATTATTCACTCAAATAATAATAATATTAATATTTTCTTAGCAGTTTTTGAAAAAACTTCAGCCAGGCAAAACTCAAGGTTTTAAAATATTTTTGATATAGGGCCGTATCCAGCCATAGGGCCCGACGGGTCCGCCCCCCGAAATTCCGCGAATCCTAACATTTTCCTATAGATGTGAAAAAAATCTAAACAATAACTACGTTTGACCCCCCCCCCCCCCCAAACAAAATAAAATTATGGACATTCAAGATTACTCAAATGGTATATCTAATTATTTATAAATTCAAAATATTAGAAAATATATTTTGCTCTAGAAATCTATGTGAACTTATCTGCCCGAAATCAATAATCCTCACTTTAAAAATGCAGAGAACAAACACACATATGTTTGAGGTTACCTTCTTCTGCAGTCTTAGAACATTTCCGCATTACTTTCTCCAACAGATCATTTCTTCAGACCCACTTTTATTAACCACTTTTACAAACCCTTTTTTAGGCAAGGGAAATTGATTAAACCTAACATCTAGGTTTTTGATAGCCTTGCTTGAACATCCGTAAACAGAGCAAAATGTTTTACTTATGCTTTTCCTCGGACTGAATTTCGTACCTAGATTGTCTATTTCTGTATTATCGGAAACTTTTTTTTAATTTGATGATTTAAATCGTAGCATTACAAAAATATATTTATATTCTACTCTAAATATCACCGGAATAGCAGACAGCCTTTTACAAACTACCCCGTTATTTTAGTGCCAAATTTAGCCACCTGACGGCGTATCGCTGTATTTCAGATCCCAATATTGCTCTGCTCTTGAATCACGCTTTAAGGAGTCCGTCTCTTTGGTCGGATGAGTAAACCTTACTAGATGGAAGGTCACGTCTCTTACGCTCTTCTTAACAGCTGAGTGTGACATGGAAGGTCAACAACTTCCTTGAAGAGTGGAGAATTTCTCTTTTTCTCTTTCAAATTCTGAGAATCATCTTTCGTCATCGATTTGACTAAAGGAGGTTCTGTCACGACGCACTTGCTCTAGTCAATGAGTTTCACGTAGTCTTTGGCATTAAAGTATAACTTCGGAATCTTGAATTAGCTGAGTTCTTTGGTAATTCACATTCTAGCTGCGTTAATACGTTCTACAGCTGTCTGACGTATTTCTTGCCTTCCGTCACAAAGCATTGCAAGGAGAAAATTTTCTGGGTGAGCAAAATACCCAATATTTTAATTTACTTTATCAATGGTATCTCGGAGATCATCTTCAAGGTACCTAGTCATTTTGATACTTTTCGACAAATATTTGGGAGCGTCTTTGATAGTTGGATGGCACTTGATTTCAAACCACATGATCAAATTGACAAGAACTAACAATTCGAAAGAGGATTTTCTGTTCCCACATACTTTCGGAGATTTCTGTTCAGATCCTTGGTGCTTACTACTAAAATATTCGATGACTCAACAGCATTTAAGTTCAAAATTGGTAAATATTGGCATGACATTAAAGAATAACCGGTAGGACCAGAGTATTCATTAGGTCTAGAAGTTTTACCATCAAGCTTTTGAAATAAATGCTTAAATGGCAGTTCATTTCTATGAAGCCCACATGCAATTTATTGTAGCTTTGATCACTTTAGTCTGGTCCTTCCCATCGTCAGAGTAAAACACTTTCACTTCCTTAACGAGAAAAATCCTTTTTTGTATAACGAACAATATAAATCTTCAGGGTGATTAAAAATTTTTGAAGAGCAGACTTTTTGTAAAAGAATATTTTTAAATAGTTATTAAATCTATTTTTTAAGACGAGTTTGAATAATTTAAAAAAAAAACCTAAAAAGCACTCGTGTAACTAGCGATGTTTAGGATCTACATGTATATTGTAATCATAATAATACCAAGTGCGCCGATTCATTATCTCCTTGAAATACAGGATCGTGGTGTTGCTGCTAAGAAATATTCAAGATTCGGGTTTGTAAAAATTCGATTTTATGAAGGTAGTTCGGTTTCTTGATTTTTCCTGCTGATTAACTTGGTAAGGATTCACGTTCCCGCTACCTTAGGAAACCACCCCTAACGTGAAATATGGCTAAATTTGATGAGACGATATTTGAGAATGTTTTCGACTCTGCTACTATCGAAACTCCTCAAATTTCGAACTGACCCAGGTAGATCAGTCACCTGGTTTTCCGACAGACCCAATGCTTTAAGGTATGAAGTTCTAGCATCCCCAAAAAATTATTTTGTCGTGAAATTCGTCTAAATATGATTGGTGGTAGAGTATGTATATTTTTGGACACCTACCTTAGTGAAAGCCATGCTTAACAAATTCAGACGAATTTCACGATAAGGGTAGTTTTTTCGAGATACTGAAATTTGATTCCTTACAAAATTGAGTTAATAAAAAAATCATGTGACCGATCTACCTGGATAAGGTGGAACTTGTAGGAGTTTTACTAAAACAAGTGTCTTAAAATGTACATTCTCTAACACCAATAAAATTAAAACTAATTTCACGATAAGGGTAGTTTTTTTAGCCACTAAAACTTAATACCTTACAGCATCGAGTCGATAGAAAAATCAAATGACCGATCTATCTAGATGAGGTCGAACTTATATGGGTTTCACTTAGGTAGGTATCCAAAAATGTACATATTCTACACGTTAAAATTGGAATTAGAAATTCACGGTGTAATCACAATACTTTTTCTTGTAGCGCTAAACACTTAAAAAAATAAAATATCTGTAATTTACATGGACTTAGAAGGTCCGACGAGATTAGAAACAAAACTTTTTCAAGATTAGTGGGAAGATTTTTTAAGACATTTTATTTTTAAAAAAGTGCTTTTAGAGAATATTAAAAAAGGTTTTTAAACATATGAAAGGATTTTCTAAGATTCGAAAGAAGACTGTAAAAGATTTTTCAGCAAAATGTTTTAATCTCGTAAGATTATAATAAATAAATAATAACCGAGTAAATGCAAGAAATATTAAGAAGAATCAAAGAGATTCAAATTGAAATTTAAACTTAAATTCTGTTAGATTATTTTAGGTTCCTAGGAAGAATAAAAATTATTCAAGAAAATTATTTTAAAACATTTCAAAACATTACAGAAGATTTAAAAAATTATCAAAGAATCTGAAAAATTTTTAAAATAATTTTTTCTTTAAATTTTGCAGTATAAAAAAATCAGAAAAAATTTGAATAATTCTTAAAGATTAGAAGATTAGAAAAAAGATTTGAACAAGATAAAAAAAAGAATTATTCTCCTGATATTCTGTATACATTTTTAATGATTTTTAATTTTTAAGAAATGTGCCTTAAGAGAAAATTAAAAAAGGGTTTTAAACATATCAAAGGATTACCTACAATTTAAAAGAAGAGTGTAGAACATTATTTTTGTAGAACATTATTCTATAACATTTAAAAGTGTAAAAAATGTAAATGATCCAATAAATTCAAGAAATATTTAGTAGAATTGATGAGAGTCAAAATAAATTTAAACTTTAGAATAGTTTTAGAAACGTATGACAAACTTATTTAAAAAACTCAAAAACCTAAAAATTCTTGTAGTAGAATAAACAAGCTACACCTGGAAATTCTGTAAAATTATCTGTCTTTAAAATTAAAATTCGAATGATTTTTTAAAATTACTTTGAGCACATTTCTTCTCAAACAGAATCCCCGATTTTAATCGCAAGAGGTTCAATTATTTCCAATCAGAATAAGTAATGACATACATTTTGGTAATTAAAAAAAAATAACTTGAAGTAAGTTGAATGCGATTTAAAAAAAAGTTTATTTTAATTACATATAAAATTTGTTAAATTATTTCTAAAAATTTTGAAACATTCAAAATTGTAATATTTAAATACACTTAAAATTTAAGATTTTCATATTAACGAAGGACTTTCACACTTTTTGTTTGCGAAAAAGAGATTCCCCAATTCTCAAGAGTGAATAGTAAGGGAACTGACGTCAATTAAACATCCATAATTAATAAAAGATTTTTATTTTTCCATTTGAGTACAAAAGACTTATCAATTGATAAAAATGTGCTGAAATATTTCCTTTGATTGTGGCGTGGAAATGAGTTTTATTAAAAAATGTGTGGGATTTTTTAACATAGAACTGCATGAATTTTTGACCTTTCTTATTTTTATTATTTTTATGTATTTTAATCTGCTTCATGCTTAGGGCAAAATCATATGCTGAAAAACGATAACAGAAATATCTGTCTCTGAAACTTGTTCATAAGGTTATAACCAAATCTGTACAACCGTTTTTAAACATTTTTAAAGTTTTTTGTATAATTTGAAAGGCGATTCTTAAAAGTATTTTACTAACTGATGGAGATATTTTTATAATTTCATTTCTGAAATCTATTCCTTAAGTATCACATTAAAATAAAATTTAGGAATATTTATAAAAGTATTCTTATTTCTCATTAAAAAATTAATGTATACAGAGTACAGTTTTTATAAGAAATTTCACGAAAAATATTCTAAAATTATGTTTGTTAGTTATTAGGATACTAAGCAAAGATTTATTTTTAGAATTGTTTTGTTCTTTTAAATTCATGAGAAATTATTTATAAAATAAAGGTTGTTAAATTTGTTCTACAATTACTTTGCAATTAAAATAAAATTGTAAAAGCTAAATATTCTAATATTAATATAAGTATTTTAAGACAGTAAAGGTTTTGTAAAGTTTACATATATTAAGAAAGCATCCCGTGTGGAAATAGCCCGGGTTAGCCCTGGTACAACAAAGTTTCTGATCGGGGTCTGGCCGGGCTATGTTTGTTTTTTAAGAGCCTAGCCGTGCGCTGGTCGGAGACTCGCTGCAAAATTTATGTCAAAACCCCAGTCGGGGCGCACTGGGCTCTGATCGGGCAAATATTATGATCAAATTCTCAGACGGTAGTTGGCCGGGCGCTGATTGTCAATGATAAAATTTTAAAATTTGGTTTATAACTTAATTACTTTTTCTAATTTAATTAAGAAATGGATGTGTATCAGGGCCGGGTTTACGGCGGGGCAACCAGGGCGAAGGCTCCGGGGCCTCCACATGATAAGGAACTCCACAAACCGTGGATTTGAAAGTTCTATAGCAATACAATTTTCATTGATCATTTTGCCTCTAAGAAAGCACTTAAAGTGTCATTCACTTAATGACAAAAAATATGTATTTTAATAGTATTAATTTGTTGTTCAAACGTAAAAATGAAATTAATAGCAGATATTTAATTATTTAAAGGGCCTTCACTTTTTTCTTGCCCCGGGCCCCACACACCTTCATCCGGCTCTGATATGAATACAAATCTCGAATCGTGATAAATATATATTAAACATTTTCCAATAGATATTATAATAAAACTATAAATAAATGACAGCAAAAAAACATTATACAGATACTAAATTTATAATCGTTTGAACTTTCGTAAACCAGTGATAATATATTTTAAATAATATAATACCTAATATACAATATGAAAAGCAAATGACAAAAGCCTCGAAACAATGAGTTTTTTAGCGTGATTTTAAAATTAACTTGTGCAAATTTCAAAATTTCTGAAAAACATATGATTTAAATTAATATATTCATTTAAGTACAATTGATTAAGTATAAAGTTCAAAAATTTACATTATGATATTTTGAGAATCCTGCCGGAAATATCGCAGTTTCGAGACTTTCGAGATTTTTGTTCACTTTTGTCGTCTGCTCTTAATCACTTTTAATGAACTGTATTTTATTATTAAATATGCAACGTCTTTTACTTGAAAATAACTACAAATTAATAAACCTCGTGTGGAGAAAGCCCCACTGAACCCTTTTAGGATGAGCGCCCACGGCGGGGCACAGTGGGGTGAAATCGGAAAACGAGGTTCAAAATGACATTTAGAACGCAATTATGCACCGATTTTAGAATGTTTTTTTTTTTTGAAAAATTCAGAACTAAATTTTTCAGAAAATCGTGAGAGTAGATTTTTTATTTTTTTGTTTATTTAATTTTTATTTTAATGCAAACATCGAAAAAAATGTCGATTTTTCTAATTTCATTTTTTATCTTCTAGACAAAATTTTTCTTATACTTCTCGTCCCTTGAATTTAGTGCACAGGGCTATAAGAATTATAAAAAAATGCTTAACTTGCATAGTTAATTGTTATAAACAAATTGTATTAACACATACTCGACATTAAGGGTTATTCGGCTTCAACGTACATTTCTGCTCTAAAATCGCTTGCTTTCATTGTGAGAATGATACGTGAATATTTAAATTTAACATTAAATGTTATTTGTTTATTTTATAAACAAATTATATAAACAAATTCACAT
>NC_046661.1:62595984-62613629 GCF_010883055.1 Belonocnema kinseyi
AAAATTTAGTTCTGAATTAAAAAAAAAAATTCTAAAATCGGTGCATAATTGCGTTCTAAATGTCATTTTGAACCTCGTTTTCCGATTTCACCCCACTGTGCGGGGGCCCGCATGGATGTTCTGCGCGTGGAAATATTGGGAATATATAGGGTGAATATCCAATAGCATTAGAAATTTTCTTTGTAATATAATGTTTAAAAATGTAATATATGTATTTATTCTTAACAGGACTATTATTATTTAAAGTCAAAATACTCGCATTCATTTAATATTTATTTTTTAAATACCTTTTTTGTCTCTCAAGGACTACGTGAAAATAGTAAAGAATCAAATCGATCCCCTAATTCAGTGATAGATGCCCTTCATACAATTGAAACCCGTCCGGGCCATGGTTGGGCTCCCCGGTCAGCTCACGGCCATGCTCCATGGCCAGACGCGGGCCAGCGCAGCGTTAAGATGCTGGCCGGATCCCGACTAGAAACCCCGGCCACAGCCCGACCGTTTTTCGCTGAAAATTGATCTATTTTTTTTTAAATTCGTTTTTTTTTTGTTTTAAAATTGATTTAAAAATGTTTGAATCTCTGTTTTCGTTAGAAAATTATTTGATTGAAAATTAAACTATTTGTTTCCAAATTCAATTTTCTGCTTGGAAATTGAAACATTTGGTTGAAATTTTGATTCTTTGTGGTTAATAATTATTTTTTAACTGAAAATATAACTATTAAATTTTTCGTTGAAACATTAACTTTTTAGTTGAAAATTCAACTATGTAGTTGAAAATACAACTATGTAGTTGAAAATTCATGTATTTTGTTACAATTCCTCTTTTTTAAGAAGAATATTAGTCTTTTTGTAAATAAATTCATTTCTTTGGTTGAAAATTTGTCTATTTTTTTGTAAATTCGATTGTTTTTTTCAAAACTTATAATGTGTCAGTTTAAAATTCGTTTCTATGTCTGAAAATTGAAAATTGATCTAATAAAAAATCGACTCGTAAAAAATCGATTCAAAAGACCGATCTTCTGAGTGAAAAAGATCGATCTTTGAAGAATCAATCCAGAATCACCCATCCCGAAGTAGCACCGATTTGTATGGCGATAGCAATGATTTTAAGACTGAGCCATGTCACACAAATCAAGGAGATATTCTTTTATCGTAAATACAAAGTGTTAATATTTGATATTAACAACTTCAACATTCTTGAATTACCATAAATAATCATACTAATTGGTGTAGAGAGAATTAATTGTAGCAAGATAAATATTGAGTCACTAAACCGTAATAATAGCTGGTAGTCAGCGATCGATAATAATTCGGGTTTGAGGTTTTAAAAATGCACTTTGAAAATTTTCCCGACACCGAAAGGTGTTACACGGTTGTGGTATATGCGCTTACTGTCTATTTTTTCAAAACAAATCTTAGTAACTACTAAAAAATGAGAGTAGAGTGGTTAAGCAAACGAAGTTAATTTAGTAGGAAGGCGACTGAAATCTGTTGGCGCTGATGGCTCAGTCGTACTCGCACGTACTAACAAAAATGCACAGTCGGCAAGTCATAAAAGAATGCCGCTGTGAACTTGCTGATAATAATCGATAAGAATTTTTCAATTTAAAAGAAGTAATTAATTGAATTCTTTACATATTTTGTTGCGTTGTAACGTGCAAAACACATATAGAAATGGCGCCTTGCGTAGAATTATTTAAATAAGGTTTGCTATTGCTAGCTTTATCACTTGCGACACTTTTCTTATTTCGAGACTAGGTAATACATGTCAATAAACAATTACAAAAAGAAAAACACAAGTTGCATTTTTTATTTTTATTTAAAACTCCCACTAAGATTGATGTGACTTTTACCGACAGTTCATACCAGATAGTAATCGCACATACCACGACCGCGTAACCTCTTTTGGGTTTTGAAATATCATCAAAGCGTATTTTTAAAACCTAAAACCCGAATTATCTTTGGCCGCTGGTAAGTTTTGAGTGTTTCATAGATTTCACCTTCCTTCGGGTTCCTTCGCAGAACCCGAAAATCCACAAAAATTACCCCGTCCGACTTTGCAGTAGAGTGTGAGAACAGAAATTCTTAGTGTCCCAGGTGAATGGTCAACAGAAACTACCTGTCCAATGTCGTTTTCGCCACTTTCCCGCCCGTCTTCACTACTCTTGGGCCTTGTCCAATAGGTGCTGCCCTCATATGCTCCACGTACTGATCGCATCAGTACTCAGTTGCGAGTATTGAGAGATCCGAACCCGCAATTACGTCTGGAGTAGATGTTATAAAGGGCTCGATGGGCCTCCAGAAGAACGTAGAGTCCAACTAGAAATCCATTAGACGGAAAAATGATAGAAGCTGCAAAAAAGCAGCAGAACATAAGTAGTGTAGTCAAGACGGAAATTACAAGCATGGAAGAATTGCTTGAAAAGTTAATAGGTAAGCGAGAACAACAGAAAGCTAACATTGATAGCCCTGTTGATCTTCTGAATACTTCTGACAAAAGTCCCTGCAGGGGTATGAGTACGCCGGAAACAACGCCCTGAAGCTGTGCTGATTAAGTCAGCGGAAGGGAAATCATATGCAGAAGTGCTGGGAGATCATAAATCAAAGTTGAGGCCGGAAGAAACGGACACATTTATTGAGTCAACCCGTCGGACGAGAAATGGAGAAGTCCTAACAGAACTGGAAAAAGAGATCAAGAACGCCAAAGCCTTTAGAGAGGCTCTACAGAAGCATCTGGAGGGCATGGGAACCATAAGATTTCTGGTTCGCACTGTCAGGCAGGAGATTCTAAATATCGACAGCCTCACCACAAATAAAGACGTAGAGGAAGCACTTTGGAGAGACTTCGGCGCGAAAGCAGCCATCGTTGAGCTTACTGAGCAGGCGGCCAATCAACTGCTGTAAACCTCTCACATTAAGGTGGTGTGGATCAGCAGCAGAATTAAACGAATTGACTATAGACATCAGGCCAGATACTGCAAGGGGCCAGATCGTAGCTGTCTGTGCAACAAATGTGGCATGGGCGGACATAGGGCAAATGTTTGTACGTCCGAACCGCATTGCGTGTTATGTAAGAACTTGACGACTAAGCCCGAGGGTATGAACCTCAATCATATCTTAGGGACGGAGGCATTTTTCGTATCCAGACAATCATTGGACTAGGCGGAAAACAAATAGGCACGGCAAGATTTCTTAAGGCCAATATGAACAGGAGCAAAGAGGCGAATGATCTTTTAGATCAATTAGTTCGCGAGAAAAACATCGACCCACTGATCATCAGCGAGCAATATAGGGATAGGGACGACCGGAGATGTCAACGAAAAGGCGGTGGAATGGGGAATGCCCAGAATAGACTCGCGAGGGAAGCGTCTTCTGGAGATAGCTGCAAGACGTGGACTGCTAGTAATTAACACTGGCAAAACTTCAATTTTTAGAGTAGGTGGCAACGTAGGAACGATCCCGGACATTACTCTGGCTTCGGAAGGTGTAGCCCCCCTTATGGGGAACTGGCTGGTCTTGAAGAATTATACAGGAAGTGATCAGCTGTATATCCAGTTGACTATAGAAGAAATCCTAGGTGTCAGAGCACATCAATGTAAGCGAAATGGCTGGAATGTGTCCAAAATAAACATAGAAAAACTCTGTCTCGCGGTAACCAAAGGGCCGAATAGCCTCATGGAGAGATCTGACATGGAAGCGGAAGCAACTGTAGAAGCCACTATGCAGGTCATAAACCAGGCCTGTGAAGCCTCGATGCCTCGAAAGAAGAGTTACTGAAACATGGATGCCGCCTAATGATGGAATGAATAAATCGTCGACCTCCGAAGAGAGTGTATAAAATGCGGACGGACAGTTACTAGAAAAAAGGCAACAGGCTTTCGGGCATACAAGGCAGCCAAGAAGGAACTGGGCAAGGCTATTAAAAACAGCAAAAGACAGAGCTGCGGGAAGTTACGAGGGGAAGCGGATGATGATCCTCTGGGTTTAGGTTACAAAATAGTAACCCAAAAACTCGGGGCCCTCTCTGCGAGCGTATCAATGGGAGCGGAAAATTTGAGGCACATCGTTGACGTATTTTTTTACGCATCCGGTAAGAGAGGATGGTTTTTATGAAACCGCTCTAACGGAGATTCCACTCTTTATTGAGGAGGAATTAATAATAGCCGTAACCAGTCTACAGAACAAAAAAGCGCCAGGACCCAACGGAATACCGGCGGAAGTCTTAAAAGCAGTAGCACGCGTCTGCCCTTAGATGCTACTAAATATGATGAATGCTTGCTTAACAGTCGGAATTTTATACCCGGATATCTTAATACCCCATCATCGCACCGGCCACTGAGCATGCTCAATACTACGGGCAAACTCATGGAGAAGATGCTGAGGCTTCGCCTGCTGGCCGCTATCCAAGCAGTAGGAGATCTGTCTAATAAACTGTACGGGTTCAGGAAGGGCCGTTTCACTATACACACCATCCAAGAAGTAGTGCAACTATCGCTAGAGTAGAACAAGAAAGTCGCTACACCAAGAAGATTGTTTTACTGGCAACCATGGATGTCAGGAATGCCTTTAACTCGGCCAGGTGGGCTGAGATGAACAGAGCATTGGAGAGTTTCCAAAAACCAGAGTACCTCATGCGTGTAATAAGAGACTATCTCTTAGAAAGGATCTTAATCCGGAGATGCGCAGGGTCCAATACTCGGGCCCGACTTGTGGAACATTTCCTATGATGATATTCTCAGATTAGAGTTGCCGGAGGATGCGTACCTGTCGGGATACGCGGACGACGTACTGGCTGCTGCAAGAACGAGGAAGAAACTGCAGTGGAAGTTTAATCAGTGCATCTGGATTGATAACCGACTGTCTATCAACAAGCAAGTTAAGCAGGCGGCAGATAAGGCAGCAAGCATCACGGCGGCACTCAATAGACTCATGGTCAACGTGAGTGGCCCAAGACCCAGCAAGCGCCGACTGCTAATGACAGTGATTAAATCCATAATGCTTTAAGGAGCTTTAATATGGACTGATGCGAAAAGGCGTGCTTAGAATCACGTGCTCATATTGAACGGTATCCGAACCAGCGGTTCTAGTAATTTCAGGGACAATACCGATCGATCTTCTGGCCCGGGAGAAGAAGAAAGTTTTCCTCAGGAAGACTGGCGCACAGTGTTAAAAAATCATGAAATTTGGCCATAATGGAAAAAAAATTTTTTTTCGCTATTCGAAAATTCCAGTATCAGTAGTTGTACCCCTAGCGTCGTTTAAGATTGTTAGTTAAGAACACATGTTGCTAGAACTAACTTCAGCCTCTCTGTTCCATAGACGTCAAATGCGTCAAAAAGGCAAACACGTCGCGACAAATAAAACCAGTTTTTCAAAAGTTCACAGTTTTTGAATAGAGAGACCAATTTGGGTGCCACAACATGGATTGTTCTCGCAAATGTAAGTACATTCAGCTATACAAACTATCAAAGTGCTTGACAATGATAAATGTGAAATATGTTTAAGTAATTGACTGCAGTTTTCAAATGTTGGCGATAAACTTATGCTGATAAAAACAGAGTTTAGAAAAAAAGTCTTGATAGATCGGGCCCTATTCTTTTATCTCAATAATAAATAACGAACTTCTGCGAAACATATCAAAGATTGAGCTTCCGGAAGTTGCCGGTTTGCGCTCGGGGAATTTTTTCTATGAAACGTACAGTTACGCCCATAAATGTCCGTTATACAGCGCACTGAACTGTGTGGGAACGAAAAAAAAGTTTCAAATTACATTCGACACGTTTAATTCTACAAAAAGCGTTTCTTTCATTGATTGCAACTTTCAGTAATTTCGATGACACTTATTTTCTAGATACTAAACATGAGAACACAAAAGAACTCATTTGTTTAACACGGAGTGAATTGTTCCGACTCATCAAGAACAACATTTTTGAAAGCGCTAATAGCTGCTTTGAGATTATAGAACGTTCACTCTCCACAAAACTCGGTACTTCATACACCTTAAACGATGAGTGTAAAAATAGACTCAAAAAATTGATTTCCGATTTGAAAAAAAGATGGAAAGATTCTCATCGGACCGAGAAAGATTTTTTGAGAAACAATGATGTGTGGCTTAAAAATGATGTTCTTCTTGGTGTTGAAAATGACGATAACAAGAACGTCGCAGGTGATAATGAATCCGAGTCAAGGTCTTCAACAGGAAGCAGTGGCCGCCCCTTGTCGAGATCTTCTTTTCAAGACTTAAGTGACCGGACAAAAAGGAGAAGGACGAAAGATATTCGTAAACAGTATACCCCCAAAGAATTAGGCTATGCTACGCAGATGAGTCTTCGGGCCAAAGGAAACGGTTGTGCTGCGAAACTAGTGAAAGATGTTACAGCAGGAAGCCCTTCAGAAGCATCAAATTACAAGAAATATCTTCAACAGAATTCCGAAGAAACTCTCTCTGCAGATGAAGGCGTTGTGCTCATAATTGGAAATCATTTATCTAAATCTCAGTATATTGGCATAAGATCTGTCAGTGTTCGAAAAAATTGTACTTTGTTTCCCCCTACTATCAGGTTTTAGAGGCTAAAAAAAGATGTTATCCTTAAAAAGCGGAAGTTATCGTTACCGAATGTAGCGCGGAAATTTCATTGCAATCAATATTATATCACATAGTAGAACGTTTGTTGTTAGTGGAAGCTAATGTTCTCGAAACTCTACCTTCAGATAAAAAAATAAATTTTCAGTTGTTCTGCAAATGGGGATGTGATGGCACTTCGGGGCAGAGTACCTTTAAACAAAAGTTTCATGACGATGATGAAACTAAAACTGATTCTAGCATATTTGTTACTTCCCTTGTACCATTGCAGCTTCTTTTTACGATTGAAAATGATAGTAATACCAAGGTTCTGTGGAGAAATCCACGCCCCTCAGCTCCTAGATTTTGCAGGCCGATAAAATTAGAATACTTGCTTGAAACTGCCGAAGCAACGAGAGCACAAGTTGATCATATAAAAGATCAAGAAAAAAATGTGCAGCCTTTTCAAACAATTTTCAATGGTAAACAAGTAAATGTTTCTTACAAAATCGCACTTACAATGATTGACGGGAAAGTTTGTTATTCCTTATCAAATACAACTTCTGCTCAACGTTGCTTTCTGTGCAAATGTACATCAAAACAGTTTAACAACATCGATGAAATGGTGCAAAAAAAAATTAGCCACAGAACATTTAGAATTCGGTATTTCATCATCACATGGGTGAATTCGTTTCTTCGAGTGCCTGCTCCATATTTCATACAAGTTAGATTTGAAAGGTTGGCAATGTCGGAAAGACGACAAAGCTCAAATGGAAGCTCGAAAAAAAAATTCAAACTGGTTTTCGGCAGCAATTAAGATTCCTAGTAGATGTCCTCTCATTGTCCATTACCGGAATAGACAACATTTCGTTCGATAGGTTTCATGTAATACTTCAGGTTATTTCGGGCGACTTTGATATTAACATTGTCAAGTTTCAAGAGTACGCTTTGTCAACTGCTCGGAGATTTGTTGAATTATATCCATGGTATAACATGCCTACAAGTGTCCATAAAATGTTGATACACGGGTCACATATAATTGAAACATCCTTGTTGCCTATAGGACAAATGTTTGAAGAGCCCCAGAAATCTTGTAATAAATTTATCAAAAAGTTCTGCCAGGATTTCAGTCGAAAATGTAGCAGAGAATATGGAGAACGTTTTTCGTAGACTGTTCATCAATTCTGATCCTCTTATTTCAACCCTGCCGAAATTGCAGCCAAAAATGAGATCATTGTCGCCTGAAGCAATCGAATTGTTCAAAGAATCTTCGCTCGAAATCACGAATGTGCTAGCTTCATCGGAAGAGGAAGCAGTCGGCAGTGACACTGAAGAGGAAAGTGATCAAATTGTATTTCTTTCTATTGGATTTTGTGGGTTTTAAACTATTCAGACAGTTTGATGAAAAATTGATTTACTATTGCATTATGTGTATTTATGAAAATTTTTCACTGTTCTGTATTAACAATTTATTTCTCGTAAAAGAAATATCGCATTCGTGATACACAGTCTTATAACACCCTCAAAGATACATTTTGTCCTATTTACTTTATTAGAAATTACACAAAATTCATATCCTTCTTATTATACTACTGCCTATACTTATTATATTACTCCTAAAACACTCGAACAAAGAAATTTCTCATAAAATAGTTACATTTAACATTTATGGCCAGTTTGTTGGTTTTTTTACGAGATCCATAACCTTTATCCGCCATTTTATACTCACCATTTTATTTTTTTCGTAAGGTCATAATAATATCAAGATTAAATTGTGCTCCCAGAAACCTACAAATCGTAATTTTCATTCGAGTAAAATTTAATTGCATGAATATCAGCCGCCATTTTGTAGCCGCCATATTGTTTTAAAAAACTAATAAAATATTCATGATAAGCGACCCCAAAAACCACCGAGTAGGAAAATTTACCGCGAAATAACAATAATTTATCATTATGGCCAGCTTTTTGAGATTTTTGACAAGATCCCAGATCTAAAACGAGATGTGGTCTAATACTATGACAGGGCTATGTGCGTGTGAATATAGTAGAAGACGATATAGATGATTGGGAAGCGCGCGCAACCCATTTCTCCTTTTCTGAATTTAAAAACTCGAAGGTGCACGATTGCCGGTCGAAACACTTCGGCAGTTCTATTTATATCTCTACCCGCTTTGAAATAAAATCAAGAGATTAGGATTTTATTATTTCCAGATTTCGATGCTGGCGATTCTCATGATTTGAATACTTCGCGCGCCTCTTTATATGCGCATATTTTAAGGTTACGTTATTTCAAGCATAAAATATAAATTATATAAATATTAATACTTTTATACATATAAATATATACATATATTATTAATGATAATATAATAATTATGTTATATTATAATAGTCTTATTTATATCTGGATCCGCATTTAAAAGAAATTAAAGAAATTGGCGATTTTAATCATATTTGAATATTTCGCACAATTTAAAAATAAAAATATATATATGCAATATCAAAATATTAAGACAGTAATTGATATTTTGTTGTAAATTATATTGTGTTCATTATATTGTGTATATTATTTTACATTATGAAAATAGATGATATAATTAAGTATGTGATATTATAATTATATGTAGAATTGAATAGAATTTATTGTCTTCATTGTATACTTCCACAAGTTTTTACTATATTCTTTTAATCTCTTAAATTTTTAAATAAAACGAAGCTACATATTTTCACTTTTAGAATTTTTACCTGAACAGATAATAATTAAGTCATTAAATCATTACATATTTCTGTGTCTATATTACAGTTCCTCTTGTCCTTAGGCTATATTTCTCCTTTATATCACTATTTTATTCGATATTATAATTATATTAATATTAATATTGATTAGCTGTAAATGATGACTACTTGGCACTTCGATTTTTAAGATTTAAAATTGCTAGCAATTTTAAAAAGTGTTAATTAAAAATGTTGTGCCCGTTAGTACTTATAATTTGTAATTGTTTTATTTTAAATGATTCTCAAAAATAAATTTTCTAATTTTGACAGGCTATTTAAATTTTTTCAGTTTAATAGATCAATTCAACTTCCAACCCTTAAAACTCTAGCACAATCATTTACAGCTAATTAATATTAATGTTAATATCAATATATGTAGAGATAATATTATTTTAATTATAATATCATATATAGTTAATTACATATTATATTAATTCTATATATAATGTGCCCTAATTATACTTCTTTTTCAGATTTTCATGTCCTAACTTTTAAAACTTTTAATACCTTTTAATTTTAAAATTTTTTTATCAAATTAGATTATAATACGAAATTACCGGTTTAAAATTTTTATGACTTTAACATTTTAGAGATTTCTAGTTCAAAAATATCGTTCCAGATTAATATTTTTGTATTGTTATTTATAGATAAAAATTTGAGTTTACCATTTGAAAATTAACTTACTATCAAAATAATTGAATTTTTAACCAAAAAGAAAGAGAGAAACAAATTTCCAATGAAATAGTTAAATCTTCAACCAGACAGATAAAGTTTTTAACTGAAATTAATAATCTCCACCCAAAAACTGGAATTTTGAGTTAGGACATGAAAATATGAAAAAAGAAGTATAATCAGGGTACATTATAATAGAATTAATATAATACGTAATTAACCATATATGATATTATAATTATAATAATATTATCTCCACAGATATTGATATTAACATTAATATTAATTAGCTGTAAATGATTGTGATAGAGTTTTAAGCGTTGAAATTTGAATTTATCTATTAAACCGAAAAAATTTAAATGGCCTTTCAAAATTAGAAAATTTATTTATGAGAATCATTTCAAATAAAACAGTTACAAATTATAAGTACGAACGAGCCCAACATTTTTAATTAACACTTTTTAAAATTGCTAGCAATTTTAAATCTTAAAAATCGAAGTCCCAAGTATAATTTATAATAATAACAATATAATTTACAACAAAATATCAATTACTGTATTAATATTCTGATCTTGCATATATATTTTTATTTTTAAATTGTGCAAAATATTCAAATATCATTAAAATCGCCAATTTCTTTCATTTGTTTCAAATGCGGATCAAGATATAAATAAGACTATTATAATATAACATAATTATTATAGTATCATTAATAATATTTGTATATATTTCTATGTATAATAGTATTAATATTCATATCATTCATATTTTATGCTTGAAATAACGTAACCTCAAAATATGCGCATATAAAGAGGCGCGCGAAGTATTCAAATCATGAGAATCGCCAGGATCGAAATCTGGAAATATTAAAATCCTAATCTCTTGATTTTATTTCAAAGCGGGTAGAGATATAAATAGAACCGCCGAAGTGTTCCGACCGGCAATCGTGCACCTTCGAGTTTTCAAATTCAGAAAAGGAGAAATGGGTTGCGCGCGCAACCCTGTCACTTATATCGTCTTCTATTATATTCACACGGACATAGCCCTGTCATGGTATTAGACCACATCTCGTTTCAGATCTGGGATCACTGGTCAGAGCAGCCACCATGGAAGAATGGCGACAACGACAAAGTTCTGACCACCGAGGGAGATGGCCCAACGGGTTGATCCCTGAGTTAAGTAACAGGTTAAATCGCAAGCATGGCGAAAAACATTATAATCTGATGCAATTCCTATCAGGATACGGTTACTTTCGTAACTATCTCTACAAGAGAGGAGAAGTCAACAGCCCAAAGTGTGGGTATTGTGAAGCGGAAACGGACGACGCATACCACACTTTCTGCGAGTGTAAACGCTGGGCCGAACTCAAACACAGACTAGAAACCGAAATAGGAAAAGTGACACCAGAGAATATAGCTAAAGTGATGCTCCATAGCGAAGAATGATGGGACAGGGTATCTACCTACGTTGAAACCATTCTACGCAAAAGAAAGAGGAACGTCAACCTAACGACTAAAGACCTGTGACTATACATCTGCGGAGGAAAATCAGACAAACCCTAAGATACCGAAGGCAGACGAGGCCGATGCTGAACACTAGTTCTGCTGATGAGGACGATGCGTGTAGTTAGGGGGAGGAAGGATTATCCAACGATAATCAGTCATGCCCCTCCAAAATGTTCGAAGACCAACGATCCCGACGCACGACAGTGTCGTGCTGTTGAGCACGACGCGTAATATCTAAGTTGGGACACGTATAGGACTCAGCATAGAAGAAGAAACCAGCAGGAACCTTAACAGGTTAAGAAATGGTATTCCCCTGAAGTAATGCGAAAGCGGTTCCGGGGGGGCGGGGGTTATTATGCCAAAGAAAAGGTAAAGGAGTTAAGGTTTAGTGGGTAAGTGCCGTCTCGGTCCAGCGGAGGTGGATTACGTCGCATTAACCTGGAATACGAATAGAGGTAGTGTATGGATCATCGACATATAGCACTGGACCATACAAAATTTCAAGTAAAAGAAGATTTCCAATCCGCTTTAAATATTTTCTTTTTAATTCAGTCTAACCCAAGATAGTATGAAAATACAACAGTCGAAAGAAAACCAAAATATCAATGAATGTGTTTATCTCAGTGTTTGTAAAGGCTACGACTTTTACTCGGCCTACAGGCCGACTTCAACGTTTGACGAGGTATTTCGAAACAGCCTCCAATTTTATAATAAAATGAATTAATAGGCAGCATTATGGGGCATTTTATAAAAAATATCGTGCGAAAATAGTGATCATTGTTTATTTTTATTTGAAATCAACGTCGATAAAGTTTCTATCTATTCAAAAAGCTTTATAATTATTAGAGAAACATTTCAGCCTGTATTTTAAATGTTTTTAACAATTATTTCCGAGTTTTAACCTTAAATATGCAACTTGCGCAACGTAACACAGAACTTGTGAAACAGACTTTGAAGTGACTATTGAAATCCATAACTCCAAAATATTAAATTTTGTGTTGGATGATTATATTTTTAATGTAATTTATTTATACCAAAACAATTACTTTTTTTATTTATGACTTTTAAGTGAAGTTGCCTAAAATTCCTTGAATTTAATAAAATGTACTCTGATATGAGTGCTTTCCTAGGGTATTTTTAAAAAAGTCTCAAAAAATTTATAAATTAAACGAAACGTGGAAAATTGATGGGACTTTAAGTAGCTAATCCTCTTCTTCAATTCTGCCAGAGTCTTTTCTTGAGCCAGTCAGATAACGAGTGAGGGTATTATAGTCAGTGCATCAGCCATTGGTACGTCTTCATTTTTCTAATCATTTCTCGTTTTCTTATTTCATTTATTTTTATTTATTGTTTTTGCTCTTGGGTTTAGGAATAGAAAATGAGTAGCGATGGTTCTAAACTCGAGAATGATTTTCAGGAGGAGATGTCATTTTTTTCAAGCCTGGAAGCTGAGATCTCAACTAAAATTCCACACGTACTGAAATGTACTCTGATTGTGTGTGAATTAACCGATGAGCTTACTTTGTCTAAGGTTTTTGATAAAGACATAGAAGAAGCAAAGACATTCTTAGACTCTCCTGGGAAATCGGCTTTTCAGGATATGATGGGATCCAATGTCAAACCATAGTTCAAGAAATATATAGAGAAATCCAGCAGTCTTTTCGAAGTTTCCGGGCATGTACTTAGATTTTCTGGCATTATTAAACACTGCAAGTTAAAGCAACAAAGTCTGAGGGATAGGAGCTTCAAGGCCTCTCCTATGGAGAATAGACAGAAGCCAAATAACGATCGAACAGAAGATCATTCTTCGAATAAAACTTCCTTCACAGCATCAGCCCAAAACAATGCAGATGGTACAGACACTACTGGTCAGATTCTCTATATATTAAGAATCATTAAGAAAATGATAGACAAATCTAACATCCGATCTGAGAACCGCAAAAAGTTAGAAAATCCAAACATTGATATTTTCCGTACAGGGAAGGGTCTTCACGCTCACGTGATGTGTAACCTATGTCCTGAAATCTTAGAGGAGAAGAGAGCTACTATTTACAAAAAAGGTGCAATGTGCTTCTCTTTCTCTTTCGCAATCATCTTTATTTTCAAACCTTGGTTCAAACTTCATCAAGATCACATTCTATGGATAACTTTTTAGATAGTCATTCAAAAAAATCGAACACCAGCGAGAATTCTTCAGCTGAGGACAAAATAAAAACAGTGTCTCCTGCAGAAGAAATCATAGGTGATGAAGCCGAAAATTCAAGAGAGCAAAATTGTCAGGCCCAGTAGGAGTTGATCGGGCGAACTTCTTTCTAAGTTCTGAGCCCCAATCAATAAAAAGAAAAAATCATTTATCTATAAATCAGAACGTGCCAATAGGGCCTTAATAAAAACTGCTGAGAGCTCTACTTATGGCTAAAGAAAGACAAAAATAACAGAGTTCTGCCACATTTTAGATGAAATTGATCTCATTTTGAAACAGAACAGAGAACTTCATGATATTGTACAGCATCTTACACACAAACTTTCTCATCTTAAAGAAACTGATCCTGAGGATGAAATAATTATTTATACAATGCCAAAGCCCCTATAGGCTTTCATACACTCTCATCAAAAAAATTCGGAAAGACAGAAGAATGGATATAAGTACAAAGATGAGTCGATAAGAAATTTTTCTGTGTATTCAAAAGACTTGGTTAGAAAACAGTGCTACGAGTTTTGGTCTAAAAACCTTCCTATTCCATCTACATCTGCTGTTGTCAACTATGGCGAGGAAACATCTAATGCAGTCATTGAAGGTAAATTTAGATTTGCAGATCTAAATAAGTATTCAGAAGAGAGAAACTTGAAAAAGATAGTGATCGCGTCTGAAGATGGAACTCGCATCAAAGGGAACCCTCAAGTGGATTCTTCAACAAACCAAATTGTTGGTTTTGTCCCAGAACTTAATCAGAATGAACTGCCTGAGATAAAATCATTCGATGGAACAACGGCTGAGAATATAAAAAAACTATTCTCTTCTGTAAAATGTTCCAATTACGCTTTTGTGGTTATTTTTAAAGACGCACCAGTCTCCTAAACTCACATCTTCCTGTTTAACAACGTGAAAAACTAATATGGATTTCTTATCACCTTGCAAGCTATGCTCAGCAGCAAATGTTGCCCCTCTTTGGCAAATGTTGCCCCTTTTTGTTTGACATTTTTCGGTACAGACGATAAATTCACTGCAAAACAAGTTCAAAACCGCTGGAATTTTATGAAGAATGAGGCGAAGTAATATGGCATCATAATTTTGGGATACTCATCAGATGGCGACACACACTTACTGTGATGTATGAAATATTACACTTTTCGAAAAGCAGAAAATGTACTCAGTGAATAGCGAGGAATTTTTTTCGATTCTGTGGATAAAGGTCTCCACCCTGGAATGTAGACTGCACATCTGGAACCTTTGTACTTTCAGGGCACTATCCATGCCGTAGCAAAATTAAAAAACCAGTTGTTGAAAGATAGAACAGATGAAAGCGTTCTACTAATGAGAGATTATGTGGTCAGTGGATTATTTTTACACATTCTGATAGAAGAAAATAGGAAGTTGGATCATGGACTAACAAAATGTGACTTGAAGAATGATAAGATGAACTTTAGAGCTATTCAGAAAATATCTGACGACCGAGTACTTCGGATGTTAGATTTCATGCCAGGAGAAAATGGAACCAAAGCATGCCATGTTGTGCTCTGAGGTGTTATAGATTCCTTTCTTAATAAGTATATAAAAGAAAGTGATAGAATGTACCTTATTTGGAGGAGTGTGTTCTTTTTGAGATTCTGGCGACTCTGGTTGAAAGAAAACAAGTACAAGACAAACACTCATTTCATAACTTCCAACACTTATCAATGCATTGAAGTGAGTGCTCACACCTTAATTACCGTTACTCGTCGACTCAGAGAACTGAATGAACCTCATCTATTTTTAATCTGGCTTATGAGTTCACAAACCTGTGAAGGATTTTTCAGAGATTCAAAAACCTGTACTTCGTCATTTTCTACAGTGGTGAACATGAACATGCTTGAATTTCTTTACCGGGTCAGAAAAGTTGGAAGACTTGGTGAAGTTGCTCATGAGCTCAATTAAGACCTTTAGCTAACGAGACATCATAAAAAAAATGCAGGAATCAGAAAAGTCAGAGAAGAGGCTTCAAGAAGAAGGTCTGAGTTGTGACACGGATCTCATGCACTCTATATTCAAAGCCAGAACAGATGCACTCGAAATGGTGACAGGCCTAGGAATGGACTTGGCTACTCTTGATACTCTAGCTAAAGCTCTCGGTTAGCTTCTGAGACGTACAAATGATTATGGCATACAACAGCAAGGCATCATGTGTGATGCTAGTGGAGATGACCAACGTCACAATGATTCAGACTAGGATTTAGACTTCGAAGATGAAACTGGAGATGAAACTCCAAGGAGAAGAAGAAATTCCATCAAATATTGCAGAAGATATGCTGCTAGAAGGAGAACACTCCTCGCTAGCTAAAGAAATTCCTGCTGCGAGTAAATTCATTGAATACGAAGAAAATGAAAAAATCATCTTGGTCAAGAGTAGTACACTTGTCTGGCATTTGACGTCTAAGAAATTCCATCTCAGTAGTAACAGGCAAGAGCGAGTGAAAGCTGCTGAGCATAGCTTGCAAGGTGATAAGAAATCCATATTAGTTTTTCACGTTGTTAAACAGGAAGATGTGAGTTTAGGAGACTGGTGCGTCTTTAAAAATTCTCCCAAACATGACAACTTTTTTGTTACGAGAATAGTTGGATTTTCTTATCTTACTGGTAGAGGCTAAGAACGAGCATACTCAAAGACTACTGCGCCAATTTCAACACCGGAAGGAGTTGGTCCTAGAGGAATAGGCTGCATGGGAACGTAGTACACTGTACCATTTGAAGGAGATCAAGTGTTACGGAGATAATCAGAATCTACTTTTCATAACATGACACATTATAAGTGCTCTCTTCCAAGGCCAAAGATTGCTGATGGTGTACTCAGTTACGCAGATGATGTCATAGCTGCTATAAAGAAGGCAATGAAATGGTTCCCAAAAAACGTATTATTAGTAAACGTCTAATGAACCAGTAGGCTGTTATCTTATTAATTTATTTTCTTCTAAAATTAGATAAAAGTCGACACTGTAGTACCTGTGCAATTGCACCAAAGATTCAAAGTTCTAAAATTATTAATTATTTCCATCCTAGTTCTAAGTAAGCCTAGGTAATTACTGTAAAAATGTTCCTTTATAGATATTAAATAAAATGTCTAGTTCCGCAAATCAATTCTAGCATTTTTTTTTATTCCTCCTTATTCGTTACCTTACTTTCTTGATCTATTTTTTCTGAATTACCGGATCACTAAGTGGTCCAACGGATTACCAGAGTTGTTTCCCCCTCGGCATACCGGTAGTCGCAAAGATAGCCGCCCGTCAGCTGTGACCGGTGTCGAGCCAGTTCTTAATTCGGCACGCAGTATTAATTGAAGATCATTATAAAATTCTGGATGTCATGAGTTAAAGATCGGGCCGTTGTAAGTGGAACGTTGTTTAGTGGACCGTGACTGTAAGTGATGTGGCGGTAGTGCTGCGCGTCCGATTTCCTTAATACGGAGAACTAAAAAAATTAACTATGCCTAACCTAAACTTAATATTAAGCCTTTCAATCTTTACTAGGACAAAATAAGTTCGTTCGGGCCAAAAATGCATTGCAATCTTTCTGATTGTTTATTAATAAATTCAGGGGAGAATATACAACAAGTGGCAAGCCACCTCGTTACAGTACAAACTAGAACATACTGCACGATACGCGCGCGGAAATTCTATTTCTTTGGTACTCAGGAACACTCACGTTTACATCCATTCAAATGGGAATTAGGATTTATAAAAATATTTTTTAATGAATTCTTGACTTGATTTATTCATAAAATGTAGCTAAATTAAAAGCAATATGCCACCCGTTGAAAATATACAAATATAAAATTCATGTAATTAGAAGCATATATCATTTAAATAAAGCTCCATTTGTAAGGCTGAATACCTAATGAAAATATCGTATCTAATTATTTCCGTCTTGAATATAT
>NC_046661.1:62613729-62616511 GCF_010883055.1 Belonocnema kinseyi
TATTATATCAAACTTTTCGAAGATATTGAAATGCGGTATTTTTTAATTAGGCAAACATCTTTTGAAAAACGTAATTTTTTTTCTTGTCATTTTGTATGGCGTCGCTACTTTTATAAACTCTCAATGAATCCCAAGATTTAACTTTTGAAAAACTTATGTACAGCTGTCCGTGATTGAAAACATATTTTCTCTGATCAATTTCAATTCAATCGAAAGTTTGATCTTCAATGAAAATGGATAAGTATTTGCAAAGTGCAGTGTTATCTGATTGAGATAAGCTCTAAAACAGTTCCACAAAGTACTGGATTTTATTGATGAGTTGACCGTTTCACTATGAGTTGCTCATTCATTTACAGGTAGCAATTTCCTAAAGTCACCGCTCAAAACAACAATCTTTTTGCCAAATAGCAAATCATGAGATATGAAATCTCGCAAATTTCTGTCCATGACTTCGACTGCAAAACGTGCTGCCATCGGTGCTTCGTCCCTAATGAATACGTGAACTTCTTTCAATCTTTCGCTTTCTTTGGACTAAGCTAAAATTCTGGAATTCGAGTCCACAAATAGAGGCACTGGCAAACCAAGAGTTTTGTGCACTGTTTTCCCACGAGGAAGTAATATTACAGAAATGTCGGTGAAGGCTATAGTGCAAATATTTTTATATTTTTACTTTGGAAAAGTTGCTCGTGCTCTTCATCTCCGAATTCTGTTATTTGCTCTATTTCGGAAAATTTCTATAGATCCCAATCTTCTTTCTCTAAAATTTCTCTTACTTAAGAATAAGCTCTCATTGTGCCAGTTAAATGCCCGAATCGCCTGATATAATCCACAGATAAAGCTATTTTGAACTCCTCCCAAAGATCTCTTGGGTGAACCGGTTGGTAATAAATGAGGATTCGTACAAAAAGACTGGGAAGTTGTGTGGGCATCACTTAAACCCCTAAAAAACACCCCATTTTTGGCCGCACCATAGTCTTTGCCTTACAAGGGGTAGTTGTTAGGGTTTAAAGTTGTTAGCACAAACTGGATCAAATTAAGAAGAGCATAATGCACCAATATAAGATTGATGTTGCATAATGTCGGCGCTAGCGAATCATTTTGATATTTCCACCATGACTTTTTCCACACGGATGTAGTTTTTAGGGGTTAAGGTTAGTTGAACAGATTTGAATAAATTAAGATGAAAATAATATGCACATATAAAGTTGATTTAGGATAATGTCGGAGCCAGCGAATCGTTTGATTTTAATTTACTTCCAGGCTCGAACTTGTATTTCAGACAATTTTTTCGGACAAATACAATTTACAAACATTGTTGTGCATTTTATGATAATGATTTATTTTAGTTAAAAGAATTGTTTTCAATGCCTATTTTGAATTGTTGCGCCAACTGCAGGCAACCCGCGCGCGACCCTAACGCTAGCGCAGTAGCTCAGGTAGCCAACATTGGCATCACTGCACTCCGGAGACTGCGTGTACACATGGTCACACATTTCTTGTAATTAAATAAAATTAATCTAATCAACGTAAATTAATTTTCTGAAAAAATTCTATTATGTCAAGATAGTAATTGTTTTATTCATTTTATTTTCTTTGTTGGTAGTTTTTTTTTATTTTAATTTTAAAATTTCGCAGATTTTTACTTTGCTATATTCAATTCTTAGAGTCATCCATCAAGAGCGCAGTGAAAGTCCTAACGTTAGCTTACTTATCTCGTTCACATCGATTTTATTAATATTGACACTGAACATCTGAAGAAAATGTGCAAACATTTTCATAAACACTTCTAACTGATTGAATTTTGAAATAATGTATCTTTAAAGGTCTTGTTTTTATAAACAATTGAAGGAGTAGAACAGAAAAAGAATTTCAACTTCAAAGAAGTATGCACATCTGCAAATGTATGGTAATCAATTTGATAAAAATCAGTTTTTCCTCAATAAAACGTAATAGTTATGGTAGTATTATTTATTGTTATTGAACTAAATATTAATATGAATTAATAGGTAGAAATAAAAATGGCTAATAATTATGTAAAAATCCATTTTAAAATGAATATTATTCATTTTATAAAAGTAATCATTGAATAAATAATCAGAGTCAATGTTTAAGTTAAAACTTAAAATAAAACTGATTACAATAAATGAAGTACATTATTTTATTCAGCTTGAAACGATGCAAAATGTAAATTCTGAAAATGTTTTTTTTTCAATTATCCAACATTGTACATATTTAATCAGTAATTACTTTCTGCAATTATTAATTTAGTAATAAATTAGTTTAGTTTAGAATAATATACGGAGTATAGTTAAGAATTCATGCCAATAAAAATACGAAAAAACGGAGAAGTTTATCTGTCAGAGGTTAAGGAGGGTGTAAATTCTTTAGATTTAACTTCTGGAAATCAAATGTATTTTTCATTTAAATCAATATTTTCCGCCTTTTAATTTGAAATTTCTGGTAAAAGATGATGGCAGTGTAGTACAGTCAAACTTTTTTACTGTTGCAATGATAGCATCACACCTCAGAATTGAGAGCATGATGCTATCGATTTAAAGGACATCTCGTTTGCTTCAAATTTCACGTGAGGTTCACTTTATTACATTTTACTATGAGGTCTATGACATCTTCAGTTAAGGCTAATTATTTTTTAAATGATTTAAAAATATTTTATTTCAATTTAGACAAATTAAAAACCTGTAGCATACGCTGAACAACCACTTTTTGAATAAAATCGATTACCTGTAAGCATCATGAGGTTTTTTTTAGCCCTCTGTGAATC
>NC_046661.1:62616611-62633461 GCF_010883055.1 Belonocnema kinseyi
TTAACAGAATATTCCGGGAAGATACCGTACATCCTCTTATCGAGGAGCTGTTCACGAAAGTTTTTCTCTTGCGCTTTCTTAATCCGGGCTTTCAGAAGTGAGTACTCGAGATAGATAAGATTTGATGCATTTTGCTCACCCCTAATACTGAAGTTAATCCGAGTCTTTCAGCAGCCTCCTCCGCTGCTTTGTAAAGAAACGCTCCTTTACCCACCTTGACGATATGAGATGTAGAGTCGCGGAACGGAAGACTTGAAATGCATGCTTTTGTGCATGTGCATAACTTTTCGTGTCCCGATATCAAGGGATCTGAGCTTGTTCTTCGTCCATGGCACCACTTTAAATGAATAGAGTACTACCAGGACGGCAAGCATGTTCGTTGAAGATACTTTGTTCCTCGCCGACAGTTCGGAAGAAAAAAAATCTGCCGGATAAGACGTTTGTATCTGCTCCGGAGAGTAAACTTTATAGATTCCTATTCTGAATGTGACTCTGTGACACGCCCAGGCATGTATATAAGTCTCTGCAGCGCAAAGGTGTCGTATAGCGCTTCTATCGACGAGCTCAGGGTCTTCAGGGATGCCATTAAATTTTCGTCGCTTGAAATAAACCTTGCCGCATTTGTCTGACCTAAATTCCATTCCTATTTCCTTAGTATATCGCTCGACAATCCCTAGAGCTAAATGTATTTGCTCTTTGTCTTTAGCATAGATTTTAAAATCGTCCATGTAAAATACATGAGTGGCTTGTACTTTCGATCTGCAGATTTGCCGCAAAAGTACCCGTCGGAATGGCGAAGTGCTAGAGATAGTGACAATAATGTGAGGCAAAAGAGGATTGGGCTCATGGTATCGCCCAGAAAGATACCCTTGAAAGGTGTCCTTGTTAGTTGTCACCCGAACTTTTTGAGATGAGATAGTGAATCTGGTTTTCCAAAGCGGCATCCATCTCACTATGCACCTAACGAATTGCGGATGAACCTTTAAGTTTTTTAAACGACAGATGATAAGTCTGTGGACAGGAGTAATATGTGCTCTTCCACCAGCCACTCTGGAATTGGCTCTTTCGATTTTAAATATGAGGTCAAAGTACGGGCCAATCGCTAATAGGTTGAAGGAAACTTCTTCCAACAGAAGATCTTAATACCATCTCGTCCCGGAGCGGAATAGTTCTTTATACCTCTTAATATTTTTAACACCTCCGCGGTAGTGATGGGTGGGCATTCTTCTTTAAGTGTTATGAGGGCATTACAGAGCTCCTTGAAGCTTTTTATGTTCTCTGAGTCTTTGTTCAGTCTATTCTGCACTTCGTAGACTTCTCTCCAAAATACTTCGAATTCCTCTGGGTTGGGCGGGTGGCCCAGAGTAACTGGAGGGTCTCGGAAGAGTCGAGATGCGTCAGAGAGAAACTGTTGATTTTCTTTGACATACCTTTTTCTCCGGTCTAGACTTCTCTTTGCGTCAGATAGTATCTATATTCTCTCAACAATATGCCGCCTGGTGGTCAGCAGCTTTGACTTTTTAAGTGTGTGATAATGGATCCGGAGTTTGCGCGCGAACTTTCGAAACTTGGCGGTAAAAATCTTGCCAGATGTTATGTAATCAATCACACACTGAATGCGAGACGCGCATTGTCTTGTCCAACCTATCTTTATGGCGAGTTTATGCATTTGTCTTTTGGTCTTATAATCAACAGTTGATATTGTTTTACGGTTTGCATCGGCCAAAGCTCTCACTGCATTAGACACACAGCAATTGATAGTCCAGAGGTCGGATTCTTCGGAAAAATGTCCACGAAGCTCGTCATCCATTTCAGCCAGATATTTCAGCTTGAAAGAAACCTGGGTGTTGATGTGTCTCTGGGATATAAAGCATCGCTCTTCCTATATTGGATGCCTACCTGCGATTAGTCTTGGTGTCGCCTCTCTTCCTCTGTTGCCAGCTTGTTCTGGCTGTGGTAGAGTAAGGGTTCCGCTTACGTTGCCCCTTTTTTGGAGAAGTTCGACATGGTTTCGCAGATGTTGACGCGAAAAGTGCGATAGCTCCGGGTGTTTCTCGGACCAGAGAGCATGCAGTTGTGCCATGTAACCCCGTTCAGATGCCACACTCGCATCGTAGCACTGTAGCAAGTCGTGATTTAGTCGATCCGTCCCCCTAGAGATCTCGAGATTCCGCCGATCCACCGCATTGACTCGATATTCATTAGCTCCCCCAGTTCTAGAGTCTATTGTTGGTCTCGGGACCTTTAGATGATTAAGACGATGAAGTTATCTTAAAATTGGATAAGGACGCTGCAGCACGTTTATCCACTGAAAGGTCAAATGTATCTGAAAAAGACGTAGAATTTATCTGACAAAAATATTTATGTGACATATCTGATATTTCAAAAGCCTGAGTCAAGGTTCATCGAAGAAATTTCCTCCAGCAAGTTGAATAACCTGACGGTATTCATTGTTGAAATAGTTTTAATGTATTTAAATAAATTTAGCTAAAAAAGGATTCACTTAAACTTGCAGCATACATAGGCTCCACTTAGCTAGGTTTATAACATTTGTTAAAAAAATTAGAAATCTTCATCAGAGTCGACAGAAACTAAAGGATTGTTCAGAAAAAGTAAAGTACTGAACTTGGCTGAGTGTCCTTGTTCTCCGATTGCAGAAACTCTAACCGTCCAGGGCTTAGAACCTATAACCTTCACGAAATTTTACTGTATAAAACTCGTTTCTTTTGAATCATTCTTAGTGCGCATAAACTTCAAGGCAATACGATTTTCTTATAAAGCCTATGACTTTGTGCTATTTACAGCGATTCAATGATACTCGGCGAACCGCCAAATTGTATGCCATGCAATGCCTTTGACGAACCAAGTATCGAACGGGGCCAATGCCATTTTATCCTGTCGACAAAATATTGAATAGAATCAATGCCGGTCAATACGATTTAATTATTTTTTGGACAAAAATGCAATTCGTACGCATTTAAAGGATTTTAAATTACCGTTTTTCTTAACGCCAATCTATGCATCCCTATCAACTCGCTGTTACCGGGTACGTCGGTTTATACAAGTAATTAACTATGAATTACACACAGTAAACAAGAAATATTAATATCACATGTTATTTCCGTCTCACTTACTTCTATCGTCACTAAATGGACGGAAGTCTGGATTGGATTCATTATTAAATTACTAAAAAGAAGTTTTTAATCCAGTTCATATCTAGGGCATTTAGCACGATTTCAACTTTTATTTTTAACCCGTTCACAGTCTATGACGTATAATCCGTAAAAAAGATCAACAGTGCATTTGACGCAATATACGCCATGTCTTATAAATCGATTTATACTATTTTGATTAAGATGAAACTTTGCACACAATGAATTTTTGGATTTCTGATTGCGAATATGGTATCAGAATTTCAAAATTCAAAATAATGAATCCAATATGACGGACATAAATTACGCAAAATTGGCGGATTTTTTTGAAGGCTGGCCTATTAAAGTTTTTTGGGTCTCTGAATCTAAATCTGGCATCAGAATCATTCGGCTGCGCCTATCTCTTTTTATCTTATGTATCAGAAAAAGATGGGCGATATTCGGTGATTAAGAACTCCTGACTTTCTGATTAACGAGAGTGACCTTTCTTTTTTTGACTAATAATATAGAATGAGAGATGCAGTCGATCGTTTTCGAAACGATTGAACTTCTCCGTCTAATTTCATACGATAGAAAGAGAGATTCGATCGAATATATTAATGGGAATCGAAATCCTACTCCTGCACTCGACTGAGTAGACAAGTATTAGATGGCAATGCACGCCGTAAAAAATGGTCCTTTGGTAATTTACTAACAGTTTTAAAAAGGTGGATTCCCGACTAGTACGCGTCTGTTGAATCTCGCGAAAGAACACTGACTAGAAATTTGAGCCAATGATATTCTCCTACTAATCCATAGAAACACTCAATTGACGTTTTGCCATCTACATATAGTACTGGATCGCTAGCTACGGCCGTCAGTGAAATAGGTGAAATAACGAATAGAAAGAAAGCGAAAATCGAGAAAGTTGACCTGCCTTTTTCTAAGGAGGGGTGAATGGTTTTACTCATCTTCCATCTGCTTTTATTAGAAAAGGATCAATCCACTAATCGCCGTTCTTAGAAAAGGACAGGTCGACTTTCTCGATTTCCCCTTTCGTTCTATTCTCTATATATATACACCGTGTATAGTTTTATTTAAAATTTTCCCTCCAGTCACTAAAAACATGTTTATTTGACCTGAATCCCAGGGGCCAACGGACTAAGCCCCTCAGCCCCTCACCAATCTTGCATTTCAGTAATGGCGGGCAACATCGCGCGTATTTGCCACTTGTCCGGGTCAGTTTTTTCGTTTTTTTTTTAGTTGTGCTGCGGTAATTGTATACGTTTGTTTAGTACGTGACTGAGGGATATTTCTAGAGATTTTCAATAATTTAACTTATTTCAAATTCATAGAAGAAACTCCAGCAGTGATGAGAGAACTAAGATTCCTGTTTATTTTTAGCTTGACATATAGGGTTACATAACTTAACAATACACAAGAATCGCTACTGCGTATGGTAGAGATATCCGCAATGTTCCCATCACTGAATGTCAGTAATTATTATTTAGTGCCAAGTTCAAATGATATTTATCGAGTTATCATTTCCAGAACTTCAACGTAATGTAGAGATCACTTTAATTGCTCTGCGTGCTGGCATTTTATCCGTATTAAGTGCGAAGCATATGCTACCATATGCAAGACACATCTGCGTGGTGATTTAAGGTCAGGGTCGGCGGAATCGATATTGCGTGTATGGAGTAGTCCCCACCTAAAACTCAGTCGGATGAGGAATTTCCCATTCAAGAAATTGTTCTTGCTCTCATAGTAAACTTTCCTAAGTATATTTCGGAAACTGCTGTGCAGCATAATTTCTATTCTATATTTCGATATCTAAACGACGATGATTTTTAAATGTCTGCAAAGATCTGCAGTTATTGTTATTTTTAATGAGGGATTAACATTTCTTCCGCAAGATATTCAAATCATAATTTCTATCTAGCAATAGCAAATTTTTGTGAAGTTTCTGAGTACCTTACGGCGGGCGTTTAAGATTCTGGAAATGCAATTAATATGAATGTTGTATAAAGCCAGAATAGTTTTTTGAATACATACCTTAATTATACGATTTTACGTAATATGCCATTTCCATATTTGTTTTGCACGCTACCGCATAACAAGATATGTAAATATTTCCTAATACTTACATATCTTCCTCCCTGAGCACACGGATTCTATATTACATGTATATCCAGAGAAAACAGATGCTCTAGATTTGCACAAAATAATGGACGAGTTTATTGTAAAAAATCCGGAGCGAACAAATATATTTGTACTTTCGTATAAATAGAAATTTGCTTTATAACTACTTTCTATCAATTATTGTATTTTTTCACTGTTACTGTCTGTAACTTTCACAGAACCTGCAAAACGCTTTTTTAAAATATTACTCTGGAAAAATTGTTAAGGAAATGAAAGGGGGGGGGGTAATAAAATTCATTCCCCACCCAAACTGAAAATGTTTCGCTGACCCTGTTTAAGGTGGACCAATTAGGAGCGCGTTATATGCAGTCGTGCGTGTGTGAGCTGGAGTCAAAAACAGTGTGATGGTCGCTGCTCTCCCTTCGCAAACCCTAACTCAGCGCTTGAAATAATACCACTTTGTTATACCCTCGCTCACGTACGTAAGCCTTTGTATATCGCGCTCCTGATTGGACCAGCCTAGATATTTTATAACTTGAAAACTCAATCTTTAACTCATTTTTGGAATGGAAGGAACTATTTTGTATACCTGCATCACATTCAGGGCATTGAAATAGACCCTACTCTCTATCTCTCTCTCTCTCTCTCTCTCTCTCTCCCTCTCTCTGTCTCTGAAATATGGATAGCTATCAGTATCAAGAGAATGCCGGCAGGGATAAAAAGCCTGATAAACCCTGTGGTGCACACATTTAGTGTCCCTTTTCAGTGCATGATTATTTGCACATGCGCAGTATGAAGTTTCTGCCCTACTCGTAAATTACTAATTAATGCTGTTGAAACGGGGCGCAAAAAATGGCGAAATCTATGAGACACTTTAACTTACCAGCAATCGATAATAATTGGGTTTTAACATGAACATAGGAAACAAGCGACTAAGCATGCCATTGCGGAGGTGATGCAATGAGGGGGGAGGTCCGCCACCTTTTGATGTCCCGCGACAAACATGGCAGCGCCTGCATGTTTATATTTTCTTGCACAGTTTGTCAGCAAAAGTACTCGTGCGCATAATCAAATGGCACACAGTAAGATGGCGGCTCTCCCCACTCATAGAATTCTCCCCCCTCCCGTGGATTCAACCCCGCTCGCCCAAGTTAGGATGGCATGCCTAGTCCCGTGTTTCCTATGTCCATGGGTTTTAAGGTTTTAAAAATGCACTTTGAAGATCTTCCCGACTCCGAAAGGGGTTTCGCGGTTATGGTTTATGTGCTTACTGTCTATTTCTTTAAAACAAATTTGAGTAACTGCTGAAAAATTAGACTAAAATGGTTAAGCAAACGTCATGAATTGAGCAACAAGGAGACTCACAGCTGCTTGGCGCTGATCGCTCAGCCTTACTTGGTCTCAGAATAGGAAAACTGTGAAAAGTGATTAAAGGATGCCGCTCTCAACTCGCTGATAATAATCGATAATAATTTTTCAATTAAAAAAAAAAATGATTGAAATATTTACATATCTTGTTATGCGGTAACGTGCAAAACAAATATGGAAATGGCATATTACGTAAAATCGTATAATTAAGGTAAGTATTCAAAAACCTATTCTGGCTTTATACTACATTCATATTATTTGCATTTCCAGAATCTTAAACGCCCGCCGTAAGGTACTCAGAAACTTCACAAAAATTTGCTATTGCTAGATAGAAATTATGATTTGAATATCTTGCGGAAGAAATGTTAATCCCTCATTAAAAATAACAATACCTGCAGATCTTTGCAGACATTTAAAAATCATCGTCGTTTAGATATCGAAATATAGAATAGAAATTATGCTACACAGCAAACGTCTCATTTATAGCCCATTTTTTGCAGTAAAAATTTGCAACAATAAGTAAACAACTACATTACCAGCACTTTAATATTATTAATATTCTGGGTTGAGACTAGGGATGGCCAAGTCGATTTCGATTCCTTCGAAGAATCGATTCCTTGGTGTCGATTTTTCGATTCTTTGGAATTGATTCTTGATTCTAGGGAATCGATTCCAGTAATCGACTCTTCAACGGAATCGTCATCGATTCTGATTGCACAGCTAAGAGGAAATAAATTTTTACTTTCCTAAAGCTTGTTATATGAGCTTGATCATTGACATATTTCGGTCATTTCATTGCAGGTGTCTTCCGTTGGGTGGTTTTCTTGCTTTCGTTTCGACTTTCTCACTTTTCAAATAGGTCGTCGGATAGGTCTGTCACTATCTTCATCAATATGCGTCATGCGCCTGCTTAGCAGTGGGACTTCGATGCCGTGTAAGTCTTCGAATCTGAACGGGCCTCTTTTTTTTAACAATTCAGAGTAAAAAGAGAGATCCGGAAGATCCGTTCGAATTCGAATACTTTCACAGCATTGGAGTCCCAGACCCCCTACTCTACTCTCCTCTGCTGTTCTACGCGTCGTTTGAGTTTCACTAAATGTGTTATAGAGTGAGATCATCATTGCTGATCTCTGAAGAGGGAGGTCATCTATTGACTTAGAAACGTGGAGAGGCAGCTAGAGTTTCTAAATTATCTAAAATTTAAAAGACTGATTATTTATTAATGCTTGTATTGTTCCAGGGTACAATAAGTGTATTTTAACCAAATAAATATGTTTATCTCTAAAAAAAGAACATAGAGAATATTTTTACCCGTTAAAGTATTAAAATTTGAACTTTGCACTATTTAGGTTTGTACTTTTCGCCACTTATAATGTTTTTATGGTATAATAGGTGTAATTTGATACAGAAGTACACTTTTATATGAAAAAAAAAGAACAGGTAAAAAATGTTTACTGCGCGCTCGTTTTGGAGTGGGGGAACATTGGAATCGGATTCCCCGGGTCGATTCTTAGATTCCGCGGAATCGACGCGTGCGTCGGAATCGATTCTCACCGAGCTTTACCCATCCCTAGTTGAGACCGTCACTGCCCCTGACGCTTGGGTGATTCCGTTGCGTCCCCTTATTAGCCTTCGGCGTGGCACAGATGACAGAGGGGACTTTCTTCAAGCCCTATCTTATGTATCTGATACCGGAGGTTTCCATGTCCTTTAAACATTTCTTTTGGGATTTTGACTTAATTCCTCCCGAGCTTGAGTATTTCCTTCGCTCGATGAGGGTTTAGCTTTGAGCCCAAGAGTGTTTTAGCCTGTCTGCAGCCAGAGACCAAAGCCCACTCATTCTGATGTTCCTTGGTCAGCAAACTGTTAATATCTTCAGTGACTAGCGTCCTGGAAACGCCTACAACTGGCTAAGGTCCATTAAAATTTTCCTTTACTGCTAGTGGCTCAAAGCACTAGCAGCAGTTCCTTCTACAATATATACCTGATCCAGCATTCTGCTTGTTCCTGGAGCCACCTGTAAATCAGTTGTCCCCACCACTGGACAGATGCGCCTCACCGTTAGCCCATTCCTCTTTTGTGGATAGGCCAACTCGGTAATTTTTTTTGAAAAGGTAGCGACGAGTGGACATTTTGTCCCCGAGCATAATCAGTGTCGGTGTCGTGGGTGTCGACTTCGAGGCACCAGTGATACCTCTCAGAATCAGTCCCCTGATCAGAATATAATCATAATATAATAAAATTTCGAAAAGTTATCGGGTATAGAGGCGACAAAATGGCGAACAACAACGACGACAGCCTGGCAGACACCGAAGTGAAAACTTTTTTTTCTGTCTCAAGAGGCCTCAAAACGTCTATATTTGATTAAATCTGCGAATGTCAATTTTCACATAAAACTAATACCTTCTCATTATGGAAGTGAATGTAATAATAACATTAAGTAAGTTTAGCAAGATAATGGGTTGAAGATCTTTCTTTAATTAATCAAATTTTCTTTAGCCATTGACTTTTCATTCCAAATAAATTTAATTTACATACAAAAATAATAGAAAAAAATTTAGAATTTTATTTGTCTACCTAACCTCAATTGCACTCTTAGCCATATTTTTCTTCACTAATATCATATTGCGCAGAAATATGAGTAGTAAAATATTTTTACATTAAATTTTTAATATAACCTTATAATTACTATATCTTTAATAAGTTCACCCGGCACCACGTGCTTTCAGCGAGAGCATTACAATTTTAAATCATTCACACGTTTAGCGAATTTCACACACGACTCGACAAATTATTTCATTGGCTTAAAATGTTTGTCACTAGTAAAGCGCTAGAATTTTCTGCGAACGTGGCAACGCTGTTAAGTATATGCGTTTACGAATAAATCGAATCGCAAGTTCGAAGAGTGCTCGAGAATATGACTTCCTTCTCGTGTACGTAATTTGCCATTCGAAACTTTACGTATACGAAAATTTTCAAACGAACTCGAGAATAGAGCATTGGCTGTATTTTCTCTTTCTGCTATATGTTTCGAGACGAGCGGAAAACCAAAAAGTTGACTGCATGGGAATTGATGAGCCAACTTTGCCGTGAAAATGCAAAATTCCGAAGCGAATCGACGATCGCAATGTTGAAAATCATATTTTCAAGACTCCAGAAGAAAACCATAGAAAAATGTATTGTGAAGTATTTGGTCAAGTCACACATTCACTGAAAAGTCGGTTTTATACTGATTCAGCCAAATCAATTGAATCGTGTGGTAATGTTACATTCATACGCAGATTAAGTAAACAAACTTGACCTGGAAGATCTCCTGAATGAATTCATTTCTCGAAATGCCAAATGAACATAAGTTTTCTCACTGAATGTATAAGATTTGTAATTTGTAGTGGTAAAATTGTATGCCAATAAAAAAGTGAACACGTTTATTACCACGCTACTTTTCAGAGTCCTTTGCCCTACTCAATTGATTTACATGATCCCCCTCCTCCTCATACCGGTCAACCGCTACCCACATCGGGAAAATACGTTCCGCTGAAAATAAGAAAAGCAAGAATAATAATAATGTGTATAAAATAAAAAAATGTCTAACGCGGGTGTTGATTTTTTTGCACGTAAAATTGTGATTTTTGATTTTTTCTTGAAGGGGTGGTTGCGTGGTCCCGTGAACAAAGGAGCTTCGATGCCCCAGCTAAAATTTTAATGTGCGCCGCTGCTATCAAGGTCATAGGATACTCACAAGTAGGTATCGTTTAAATAGCAAGGAAAATCTTATTAAAAATTTGAGCAAACATTTTTCTATCAGAAACATTGAAGTTATAAATATGAAAAATATTGAGAATGTTATACTTACTGTTGAAGTAAATCTTTTCTCAGTCTCTTTTATTTTACTCCATGGACTTCATTCAGAACCTGAAACAAAAACGATAATAATTTTGAACAAAGCAATTTTTTCTAGAGAGCTCATAATTAGTATATATTTTTATTAGAAATGAAATAACTTATCTAATAGGCAAAACAAATAAGGATGTCCTAGAGACGTCTTCGGGACATTAAAAATACGACTTTTGGAACATGTCTTTTGAACACCTTAAAGAAGCTCCGAAAGCATCTAAAGTCAGTACGAAAGATGTCCCGAGAACGTCCTAAGTCTGAAAGCCGTCTTGAAGACATATTTAGGACAGTAGACTTCTTAGAAACGTTGATTGAAGTAACATTGGATGTCCCAGGAACGCCCCAAAGACGTTCTTGGGATGTTCATGATTTGTACCCAGTGGGTTGCAACTATTTTTCAATAGAATGAACCGTTTTTATTCTAAACGTAGAAAATTTCATAAGAAAATTGAAAGCTGAAACTTAAAGCCAAACAACGAAAATGAGCGTAAAATGGTCAACAGGAAAATATCATCCGTGAATTAACCACAAATTTGCTCTTTCGCCATTTTTAATAGAACCAGTGGTGTCAGAACACGGATATCTCTGGCATGCGCAGTAGTTCTTTCTGTGTATTTCTAGGTTACTTAACGCTATGTTTGTCAATTTAAAAACACACAGAATCTCTACTGCGCATGCCAGAGACAGCGGCGTAGCCGGGATTTTTTCTGGACACCCCTGAATAGCAACCATAGTTTGGCGGGAAATTTTGAATTTTTACATTCTCATAATTTAGATGAAATGTCTTAGCGTACCTTTTCACGGAAGCCTGGTTTTCATAAATCTTTAGCTCAATTTGACATATCAAGTTCGTATCTAGGTTATCAACCAATCAAATTTACAATAAACCAACAAAGTAGCTAGAAAGGAATCCTATGAAAAATATTAATTCCACGATGATTTCAAAAAAGACCTGCGTGAAAAGGTACCCTTTAACTGGTGATATTTTGGACCTATCCAGCTTTCACAGTATAAAAAGGATACATTTTGTTGATCCACATATCATTTGACTCACAAGGTCTTTATGGTGTATTTATACACCTGTCGTATGCAAACGGAAAATGTATCTTACTATCACTCTACCATGTGACGATGCCATGCATTTATCTCACTCTAGATTTTCCACCAATCGGAAAAACAGAGAAAAATGTAGAGTGCGATAAATGCATGGCATTGTCGCATGGTCATTCTGACTTTTGAGATCATTCTGATCTCAAAAGTCGACCATTCATTCCAGCTGATCAAAATGCTCCTGATTTCGGTATCATTTTTGTTGCATATTAAAATGATATTGATTTCAGTATCTATTTTGAAAATTTTTTACATTCTAATCATTTATGATTGAGGAAGTATTAGAATTGTACAATTAGAATTCTACAAAATTTGTCACAAAAGTTTTTTAACGGATCTTCCCGTTTCGAGACCCCCTGCATCCGAAAACCAAGTTGTACGATGGCGTCTGTATGTCTATCCGTCCGGCGAACAGTGGGAAAAAAGTACATTCTTTGGTTCAAAATACGATTCCGGCTGAACCTGTTTAACCGATTTGGATGTTTCTTTTTTAAAGCCGATACAGTTGTAAAGAAAGTTGTCGGGTCTGATTTTTAATTTAGTTTTTTAATTTTTTATAAATAAATATGACGAAAAAAATGGGAATTTTTTCTGTTTGACGTTTCCGGTGCTCATCAATAATAGGAAAATTGTTTTAATCGCCGAAGTTTCGTAGATTTACATTATTTAATGATATTCCATCATGTTACAAAGAACAAAACAAAATTTTATAAAAAAATTATATGTTGAAAATGTGTTTTGTGTAATTTTCAATAATTTAACGTTTTTTAAAGCTACATTCTAAGAAACTTTCATAGAGACAATATTTCAATTTATTTTCAATAACTTAACGTTTTTTAAAGCTACATTCTAAGAAATTTTCATAGAAACAATATTTCAATTAAAAAATTTTTTAAGACTATTCTTGTTAATATTATAAACAAATTTAACAAACAAATGGATTATTCAGGTATTTGTCATCAGAAAAACTCGTTTTTTTTATTTCAATTTTTTATATAATTTTATGTTTTTGATTAACAAAGTTAATTAAAAATGCATTATTCGGGCTTTTGTCGACGTAAAAACTCGTTTTTGTCAAAGTCAATCCTTTTAATTTCAGAAAAAAGTTATTATTTTCATTCAGTACTTACAGTTGGGAAACACAAAGCGGTTTAAATACAAAGAATGATTAAAAAATACGTCCAAGATCTTTATTAGTAGCCTCTCTGCTACGTTTTCGAGTGTAAAACTCTCTCAGATGTTTTAAATTGAGTTTCTTCCGCCAATTGACCAGTGGGGAGAAAAGCACATTTAATAGTTTTAGCTCCATGCATGAGAATTTTGTGTGTTGTTCTCTTTAATCTATACACAAATAAAAAGAATGTATCTTGTTCAATAGATCATATAATTAGCAAACATCCTGATTTAAATGATAAACAATGATCGATAATAGAAGAAAAACTTCGATTAAGTTTTCTATGAATTTTTCAAACAAAATTCGCTGCTGTCTTTTATGAAGAAGCATCATTTAAAAGTAAAAAATTCTAAATGGTTGCAAGGACATGTGTCTATTTATTTAATAAAACGTAACTCAAGTGTCGGAAGACCATCAACTGACAATTTTGAACACGGTTCTACATCTACAAAGCGAAGAAAAATATAAAAATCATCAGATAGTTATTCAGAAGAAGAGTTCAAATGAGCTTTTTATAAAAAACTGAAAGATTCTGGAAAAAGATCTCTGGTAAAAATGATAGAAGACATTTTAAATTGTGAAAACAATAGTAAACTGAAATTATCTGAAGATGAATCTTTGACCCTTATTAAAGATGCAAAAATATCAAAATGGCAGTATGAGACTATTCGAAAAAGAAAGAATGAAAAGATGCAGATCTTCTTATTAATTATAAACTCCTTGCAGAAGCTAGAATGGAATGTTATCCAGCACCATCAAGCATAACCATAACTGAAAAAGGTGCTAAAATTAAATTACAAGAGTTTCATAACCACACTTGTTCGCAGTTATTACAAATACCATCTATTTTGTCTCAATTACCTAATACTGATGATGATATATGTTTAAAAATGGTTTCGAAATGGTGATGTGTTGAAGCTTCTGATCAAAGTCAGTATAAACAAAAATTTTCTAATGGAGCAGTAGCAGACAGTAGTAGTATGCAACAGAAACTGCAGAATTGTTCGTCAATTTATATCATTGATTTTATATACCAGCATCAGTACATAAAATACTATTACATAAATCACTAATAATTGATAACTTTTTACTAATACCAATAGGTTTACTATCTGAGGAGTCACAGGAATCAAGGAATAAATACCTTAAGCATTATACGAAATTTAATACGCAACAGTGTAGCAGAATTTATACAAATGCTGATTTAATTGATAAATTCTTACTTTCCTCAGGCCCATATATTTATCATCTGAGATACAGGACGACGTGTTCTAAGAATAGTCGGATTGGATTGTGCTTTGAACAACACAGATTTTTTATTTTAAAAATTGCATGTAAAAATCGTACTATTTTTATTTTTATAACAAATATTTTTCTTTAATTAAATTATTGCAATAAAAGTGTTTCGAAGAGATTTTTTTAAAATCTTTCGGGGAATAAAATTATTATTTATAGGTCGACAAAGGTTTGTTTTCTTTACCAAATTTGGCTTTCGTCTATATTTTTCTAGTTGTTTTTACTATAGTACAATTTACGTTTGTATCTCGGGCGAAGAAATCCATTCTATTGTTTGACAAATATTCTTTGTAAATAAATATTTTTTACAGAAAATTACCCCGAGCGACCTTCAATTATAATTTTATAAACGTGAAAAAACCACATTTCAATGTTTTCTATGAAAAACATAACCCCTAAGTGACAGACCGAAATCGGAAACAATAAGAGTTAATTTATTCAGGAACAAGCTTGTTGGACGAAAATGACCTTGAATGAAGCTTTAATATATATTTGTTAATCTTTACAAAAATCGGGCGTTATTTTCTTACAAGAAAAAAATAATTTGTGGGGGGGGGGGGGTGACAAATGATCAAAAAATAAATAAAACTTGAAGTTGCACGATTTTAATTTGTAACTAAATAATTTGAGAGGTTTCAATCTAAAATTATCGAACACTTTCCATTCAAAAATTCAGATGACATATTTGAATAGCTTTAAATTTGAAATTATTCAATATACTGAAGACTACAAATTTAAAATGTCTCAACTATTAAGGCTTGAAATATTTTTGAAATTGCTGTTCTGGAGATTAAATAGCACTTATTCTTTTATTAAGAAATCACAACCAAAATTGTTAAAGAAACTTTTTAAAAAGGTTTTAAAAACCTTAAAAAAGGTCAGAGGTTTTAATAGTTCAATATATGTGATAGAACCTCCTTAAATTTGAAATTAGTCTATACTTTTTCATGTTTGAGCTACAATTATTTCATTTTAGAAGTTATAAATTACAATTGTGAAAAAGAAATAAAATATTTTAATGAATTTATATTTAAAACAAAAAACCTTTGTATAATTCAATCTAAATGTAGCTGCAAACATTTAATTTGAAATGCGTTGAATTCAAGGTATTTTTTAAAAAGAAAACTGAAAGCAAAGGATCGACTTTCAAAGGAATCGAAAGAAAGTGACTTGCTGGATAGTAAATGATCATGGAAAATGGAGTATTTACGCATTTTTAAATTTTAAATTAAAACTTTTTCGCGTTGTAACAATTTCGAATCCCAGAATGTATTTTTGGCCTAACCTATAACTTATAACGAAATTTCTAAAAATTCAAACAATAAGGCTATATGCTGAAAATGAAGCAATTTTAACATTAAAATTCAAGTTCTTAAACTGAAGGCCTAAAAACTTGCAAATTTTAAATTAGTCTTGTGTAAATTGTATTGGTATCTTAAAAGAGTATAAATAGTTCTTAAATTAGTTTTTAAATTTTCTGAAGTTTACCTGTTTTACATACCTAGATGTCAAAAAATGGTAGAATAAAAATTGGATGTACAGCGAATTTTTAAATTTTTAATTGTGATTATCTTTAACCTTGTGATATCTAGTTACATACAAAATATTAATGTAAGTATGTATTTAGTCTCTCCCTTTTACGGGTTTGAAGGCCTCCGCTCCCTGTACATCTATTTACAATTCCATCCTTAATCTAACTTAACTACTACTTATATTCTACTCTTTCGCATTACGTAGGATAAACAATAGTAACAGCAGTGATATTAATTCCTAAAATGAGCCAGCTTCCAGGGCTTCTGTTTCCTCTTACGATAAGAAAATTAATTTTCCACGATATTGAAAACATTTTTCGTTTTTTTACTGCTTCTTTTCAGGATCACCCGTTTAGCTCTGCCCTACTCCCTTACTTTCCCTTACTTCTTCCAATTTC
The DNA here is from genome assembly GCF_010883055.1 of Belonocnema kinseyi. NCBI lineage: Eukaryota > Metazoa > Arthropoda > Insecta > Hymenoptera > Cynipidae > Belonocnema > Belonocnema kinseyi. The sequence continues at coordinate 62,632,657 of NC_046661.1, forward strand.
TTCATCCACATCACTCCCTGTCCATTGCCATCCAAGATCCATCTTACACATTCATCCACACTCCACTGTCCCTCTTCCTCTCCGGTACATCTCTCTAATACGTGTGCCCAAGACTCCATTTCATATCGACATACTCTGCATAAATTCTCCTCTTCATCCATCCAATATCTGCATGCTCTCACTCCTTCTCCCATTCTGAACCGTACAACCCTACTTCATTTTTCTTCCTTTTTTATTTTTTGCAGATATTCTGGTTCCCTCAACCATTTGACCAGCATATACTATCTATTGTACCTCGAATCTATAACCTTTGTCCATCTCTCTTCTCCTTGTTTAACCAATAGCTCTTACTCTATGTCTTGCCACTCCATAACCCCTTCTCGAATATTACACACCCTTCTCATTTTTCTCCTTTCTTCCACCCATTTTGAATTTCCCACATTACCTCTTGCTTCATTGTTCCAAATTTCGCCGAAACATGCTTGTGCAATTCTACTTCCCTCTCCCCTTTTTAGCTTCTCTTCAAACCTCCAGGCTCTCTTAATTTGTCTAGTAACCATATTTTCTCTTCCTAACTCTTCTTTTAACATATATCCTGGACAACTCCAGCTAACCCCCATTACCCACCTCAGAAATCGCTCATGCATGCTCTCTACTTTCCTATGTTTCTTCCATCCCCAGATCTCCGCACCATAAAACACCACCGCCCACACCAACGCATCAAACAACCAGACCCTCATTCTCCAATCGTTCTTGAACCTTCTCTTTCCTACACCCCATACTTGGCCCATTACTTTACTCGCAC
>NC_046661.1:62633561-62652594 GCF_010883055.1 Belonocnema kinseyi
TTATCTACGTTCACCGTCAGCTCTTTTGTTTCCACATACTCTTCGAAGATTCTCATCATTAGGTTCATCCCCTTCTCATCATCTGCTAATAGAGCTACATCGGCCGCGTATGCTAGAGAGTATAGTTTGCTATTACCCAAAACCGTTATTCCTTTTCCTTTCGCCTTTAGCTTCTCCTCTAAGTGTGCCAATAGGGTACTAAATAGTAACGGACTCAACGGGCATCCTTGCCTTAGACTTCGGCCTGGCCAGAAAGCCTGGCCAGAAAGCCTGCCCTTTTTTCTTTCCTATTTTCACCCTAATCCTGGTTTCAGTAAAAATTTCCTTTATCCTCCTTACGAACTTTTCCTCTAAACCCCACTCTTTCATTGCCTGCCATAGCACTTTTCTGTTCACTGAGTCAAACGCTGCTTTGAAATCTATGAATAAAGCGACTAGTTTCCCTTTCTTTCTCCCCAAATTTCTGTTAACTAAATAGTTGAGTACGTAGATGTTGTCTATAGTTCCCATCCCTTTTCTAAATCCCGTTTGATTATATGGGATACTTTCTTTTTGTTCTACCTAACTCTCTAACCTTTTTCTTAAGATTTCTGCCTATATATTTTATAGCCGACTAACATGAGAGTGATCCCTCTGTATTCCTCTACCTTCTTTCCTTCCCCTTTCTTGACAAGCGGTACCACCAGTCCCGTCGTCCACTCTTCCGGCCAACCTTCCCCTTTCCATACCTTATTGCAGATCTTCCACATCCCATCCCTAATCCCTTCTCCTCCAAACTTCATCGCTTCGTTCTCCATCCGATCTTCTCCAGTCGCCTTGTTTCTTTTTAACCTATTTGTTGCCTTATCCACTTCTTCTCTTGTTATCTCGTTCCCTTCCTCCATTTCTCCTTAAACTATCCTACACTTTTCCTCTGTGATCTTATTTTGCTCTCCCCCTAATAGACCCTTAAAATAATCCGTCCATTCCTCCATTTCTATTTTTTCATTAAAACCTTTCCTTTCCCCTCTATCCCTATTTATCACATCCCACACCCTACCTTCTTTCATCGCTTTTTCTACTTCTGCTTTATATTCTTCCTTTCCCCTTTATCTTTTTATTTCCAGCATCTTCTCATGTTCTTTTTTCCTCCTGTTATACTCCTTCTTCTCCATTTTCCCTCTTCTCCATTTGCTCACACACTCTTTTATTCTCTATTTACTCTCCTAGAATTCCTCGTCCCACCAGCCTCTCTTTCTTCATTAGTACCCAGCTCATCCTTTAACTTTTCAATGAACCCCTTCAACCTTTCAATTAACAAGACTATTCCCTCCTCTTTCTCATGCATAACCTTCTCCTTTTCCATCTTTTGTTTAAACTCTTTTAATTTATCGACCCCCCAGATACCCATTTTCGTGTTTCTGTCGCTCGCTTTTTCCTTTTTCCCTCTACCGCGCTTACTGACGCCTCTTCTTAGTGTAACTATGACCGGGGAGTGCTCGGACCCTATCTCATTCCCTATCTTCAGACTCCCTATCATATGTCGCATTCTTTCTTAAGCCAAGATGTAGTCTATTACTATTGCTATCTTTCCTATGAATGTGATCTCCCCGTCCTCATCTCCTTTCATATTGCCATTGCATATAAACCATCCTGTTTCTCCTATCATGTCTAGTAACTTCCTCCCCTCCCTGTCCGTCTCTCTATGTTTAGAGTTCCTTATAAATACCTCCTTTTCTTCCTCCCGTAACACTCCCCCTTGTTCGCCAGTCCATGCATTTAAGTCCCCTCCTATTAAAACCAATTCTTCCTTCTTTTTCTCCATCCACCTCCTTATTACTCTCCAGCCTTCCTCTTCCTCTCTTCTTCTGTATACACACACCACCGCTATTTCCACTTTCCCAATTATAATTTTTCTTATCATTGTTCCATCCTTTTCCTCCATGTCCCCATCTTTTCTCCCTTTTATTGCTAATTCTTTTTTCACCCCTGACACCATGCCACTCATCCCTCTTCCTCTAATGTGTTCTTTTCTTGCTTCTTGCATTGTCCACACATAACCTTTCGGTAACAGCTTGTTTATTCCCTTCCAGTCCTTCTCATCTGCCCAAGTTTCACTCATCATAATCACATCCCACTTTTCTAACTCCTCCCAAAATCCTTTATTCTTGTTCTTCAAACCTGACACATTCCAGGAAGCACACCATATGGCCCCTTTTCCTCTCTACCCAAGCCCTCTGCTCTATTTGCCATCTCCTTTTCCTCTCCCTCCATGTCAGATCTTCTTCGTTTCTTTCCCTTCTTCCTCTCAATAATTTTTTTCCCTCCATAATTTTCTTTTTCTTCACCTCACTCCCCACTTTTACTAAAAACATTCCTTCTTTTCCTACCTTTGTCCCACCTATTCTCTTGACTCCTTCTACCCTCACCTGCACTCTAATATCTGGCAAAAAAATTTTTTATTTCAACTTCACCTGTTTTACTCTCCACTTTTAATCCCTTAAGGGCATGTGACATAGTGGGATTCCTACATTACCAACCTCTTTTTTCCATTGAACAAAATTTTTTTGTGAACCATAGAACTTTTTTGGTAAATGAAATATCGAACTCAAAACTTGAGGAGAGCATAAGAAGACATTATTCTACGTTTATGTACTGCATTTGAATCGGAATTTGAAAAAAAAATTATTTCTGAAATTTTTTGCCAAATTTCGATTCAAATGCAGTACATAAACGTAGGATAATGTCTTCTAATGCTCTCCTGAAATTTTGAGTTCGATATTTGATTTACAAAAAAAGTTCTATGGTTCAAAAAAAAATTTTGTTTAATAGAAAAAAGAGGTTGGTAATGTAGGAATTCCACTGTGTCGCATGCCCTTAACTACTATGTTATTTTTCCCCTTTGCCCTTTCTTCCCATTCTAAACTTCTTTCGATCTCACTGAGTCTTTTCTTCAATCTTTCATTCTGACTTCGGACGTTTTTTTCATTCCCTTTAACTATTTCTTCATTTTCTGTCTTTTCCCCCATATGCTCATACCTAATTTCTAGACTGGATACCCGTTCTTCTGTTTTATTGCTCTAGCTCTCTGTTCGTCAACCTTTCTTTGTCTATTCTCAATACTCTCTAGCTTACCCCTAACCTTGTCTTTAAATTTTGCTGTAAATTTGAGGGCCTTCCGCGTTGCTTGCCCGTACCTAAGTCCGCTACCCTCCCCACCCGGGTCGACTCCTCGGCACTTTCATCCCCGCTGCTGTCACTGCGATCAACGTCACCCATCCCCTCACTTTCAATGCTTTCAGAAACGTCAGCTGTTGCAGCCACTACAGTTTTTTGCTCTGTGCGATCGTCCAGTAACTGTTGCCCTCTGGCGCCAGTTTGTGGACTTCGCGTCGTGGACATCCTACCTTACCCAAAGCTCCGTGACATTTCCCGCCTTTATCACCTACCTCTTGCTCCCTGACCAAGCAACTATTTTTTCACTCCTAACCTCAAAAACTTCACACGCTCCAAATTTTCACTTCAAACCACTTACTTTCACCTTTCACGCCTTTGCCTTCACTCATTCGTCTTCCTTTACACTCGATCTCCGCTCTTTCTGCCTTTTCTGCATTCTCTGACCCTTATTTCCTTCACCAAAGCCTAGCAATGACTGAAATGGAATTTTTGTTTAATATTTAAAGCGTTAAAAATTATTGTTTGAATTAAAAATTTAAATTATACAAAAAATTTTACCGACAAATTCATATACAAAAACACGTGTTTTTTAATTAACATTTCGATTTTTCGGAAGGACTTTTGTAATTTAGAAAATACTATATACATTTTCAAGCAAAATATCTTATCGAGAAATTTATTTTGTTTTAATTATTGTTATTTTAAATTTAAACAATAATGTTTAAACACTTCAAACATTAAGAAAGTTGTTTCTCTGGTATAAATATTTGATTATTTTAATGTTAAAAAATATTTGACAAAGACAAATGTTTTCCACACTTTTTTTTATATTTTCAATGTTATTTTTCGCGAATAAAACAAAAGGTATTCCTCCTATCAAGAAGCGATTATTAACAAATTTTTAGATCTTTTTTGAGATCACAATTTTTGTTGATTCATCTTTTTTCGTATCCTGCATAGTTTGACCAGAAAATGAGATTTTTCATTTCTCGTTATTTTTTGTGCAATAAAAATTAGAATTTTCAATTTTACAGGAAAATATAAAAAGTTTGTATGATAATCTTGTAGGTCTTTTAAAAAGCAAGGTTTTTTTTACTTTTTTTCATGTCATACGTTGTTTGGCTTTCTGAGTACTATTAATAGCCGTAAATAAAAATTTTAAGTATACAAAAATGGTCTCAAAATTTGTATTTTTATCCAAAATGGCTGTTTAACGAACTCATCCTTTCCTTTCAGACTTGTCGCACCTTTATTTTCTTATCCTTTCTCAATCATACTTGATGAGAATGAATTTTAAAGAACTGTTCTTTTTTTCCCCTGTTTTTAAGAAACCCCAATTTCTCGTTTTTCTTTCGCTTGAATCCTTTTTTGAAGAAAGTCTACTACTATATTTGTGGTTCGGAATTAAACTCGTTTGGTTAAAACTTCCAGTATTCAGTTGCAAATTTTATTATTCTGTAAAAAATGCAACTATTTTGTTAAAAACTCATCTTCTTTCGTTAGGAATTCAGAAGCGTAGTTAAAAGTTGAACAACTTTGTAATAAAATTATTCTTATGGTTTTAGATTCACCTCTTTGTCGAAAATTTAACTATTCTATTTTTAGAAAATTAATCTTCCGCGGATAAAACGTCATTTTTAGGCTGAACTTTTTCGTTAAAAATGTAACTACTTTGTTGAAAATTCGTTCTTTCTTCATAAGAATTAATATTTTTTTAACTAACAAGGTAAACATTTCATTTCTGATTTAAATTGATATTTTATTACAAATTAATATTTTCTGGTTTGAAATTGCTCCTCCCGGCTTTAAAATTCAAAAAATTTCTTAAAAAATAATATATTTTGTTGAAAGTTCGCAATTTATGTTCATGAATTGAAAATTAAATGACTTGCTTAAAAGTTGAACTTTATCATTAAAGATTCATATTTTTGGGTTTATTGTTTTGTTAAAAATGATTTTTTATCTGAAAATTTGAAATTTTACATTTTTCTTAGAAATTTACACTTTATAAGTTTAAATTTTAATTATTTGTTAGAACATTCTTTTGTTTTGTTGAAAAATCATCTTTTTGGACGAAAATTAATTTTCTTGATATTTTTTAGATCGTATTTTTATTGAAAATGCAATTGTTAAGTTCTAAATTAGTATATTTTGATTAATGATTTAACAATATGGTAGAAAATTAAAGTAGGATTCGTTTGTAAATGAACTTTTCCGTGTTTTTTTTGTGTTTGTTAAATCTAATTTTTTTAAATCATATTTCAGCAAGATTTACCTCTTTGGCTTAACATTGAATTTTTTTGTTAATAATTTGGTTTTTTATGTTAAAAATTACATTTTTTGAAAATTGCAACTTGTCTATTCTCACGACCGTGAGATAGGTCGTTACAGTCTGTAAAGTAATCAATACGACGATCCAGCAAAAGCTTCGTGCACCCTAAGAACACGGAGCGACGTGTTTTAGCATATTCTTGACACGCAGGGATGCTTTTTAGGCCATTAGCAAGTGAAAGCTTGGCACCTCCAACAGCGCCGATGATAAGGACGATTAGTTTAACAGAATACTCTAGGTACAATCGTTGCAACTCCCTTATAAGGTCTCGATACCTCTCCTTTTTTCATTCTACTTGGTTATGATGTTTTTGTCAGCTGGTGCCGAAAATTCGATAACGAACATGGTTCGCTTCTCGAAGTCAAGAAGAACGATGTCAGGCCTCTTGTGAGCAACAGAAACAATTGTCGAGAATATAAAGTTCCAGTATATGCCGTATATATCGTATATGCCGTATATACCGTACCAGACTTCAATCCGGGCGATTTAAGGAAAGCAAACGTTAGCTCACAAGACATTGACAGATCCTTCACATTTTTGTGGAAGATACCGTGCATCCTCTTATCGAAGAGCTGTTCACGAAAGTATTTCTCTTGTGCTTTCTTAATCCGGGCTTTAGGGAGTGAGTGCTCGAGATAGATAAGATTTGATGCATTTTGCTCAACCCTAATACTGAAGTCAAGTTCGAGTGTTTCAGCATCCTCCTCCGCTGCTTTGTACAGAAACGCTCCTTTGCCCACTTCTTCGTGATTCCTAACCATTTTAAGAAGTGGGTCTCTTCCATTTGCAACTCTATGTGCTGTACCCAGAATAATCCTGTTGTGAAGACATTCAAGACTCAATATTTCGTGACCACCTTGACGGCGTGAGATGTGCAGTCGCGGAACGGAAGACTTAAGAGGCATGCTTTTTTTCGTGTGCATAACCTTTCTTGTCCCGATATCAAGGGATCTGAGCTCGTTCTTCGTCCAAGGAACTACTCCAAATGAATAGAGTACTACCGGGACGGCAAGCATGTTCGTTGCAGATACTTTGTTCCTCGCCGACAGTTCAGAAGACCAAATCTGTCGGATGAGACGTTTGTATCTGCTTCGGAGAGTATCCTTTATAGATGTCACATCATGAATACGGCTCTGTGGCACGTCCAGGTATGTATAAGTCTCCCCAGCCCAAAGGTGTCGTATAGCGCTTCTATCAACGAGCTCAGGATCTTCAGGGATGCCATTAAGTTTTCCTCGCTTCAAATAAACCTTGGCGCATTTGTCTAACCCAAATTCCATTTCAATTTCCTTAGTATATCGTTCGACAATTCCTAGAGCTAGATGTAGTTGCTCTTTGTTTTTAGCATAGATCTTAAGATCGTCTATGTAAAATACGTAAGTGACCTTGTACTTTCGATCTGCAGGTTTTACACACAAGGAGCCGTCAAAATGGCGAAGTTTTAGAGATAGTGACAATAATGTAAGGCAAAAGAGGAGTGGGCTCATGGTGTCGCCCTGAAAGACGCCTCTCTGAAAGGTGACCTTGTTAGTTGTCACACGATTTTTTCCAGATGAGACAGTAAATCTGGTTTTCCAAAGCGGCATCAATCTCTTTAGGCACCTAACTATTTGCGGATGAACCTCTAAGATTTCCAAAAGACAGATGATAAGTCTATGGGATGTCGAATCGAAAGCTTTCCGATAACAATCCAGGCCATCGATAGGTCACGCTGGTAGAATGCTGCTTCTCTGCAGAAACATCTATCGATGAGCAGGTTCTCCCGACATCCGGCTATGCCTTTCTTTGAGCCTCGTTGTTCATACATTTCTTGCCACACAGGTTCAACTTCCCGAACAATCCTATCATTTAGAATAGCTGTGAATATCTTATAAAGAGTGTTCAGACAAGTTATTGGCCTGTAATTCTTCAGGTCAGCTAAGTTGCCTATTTTCGGCAGGAGTATTGTGCGCCCTTCCACCAACCACTCCGGAATCGGCTCTTCCGACTTCAAATATGAGGTGAACATACGGACCAAATGCTGATGGGTCGAAGAAAACTTCTTCCACCAGAAGGTTTTAATACAATCTGGTCCCGGTGCGGAATAGTTCTTCATCCCTCTTAATACTTTTTTCACCTCCTCGGTAGTGATGGGTGGGCATTCTTTATCAGGTATTATGAGGGCAACACTTAACTCCTTGAAGCTATTTATATATTCTGAGTCTTCGTCCAGTCTATGCTGCACTTCGTAGACTTCTCTCCAAAATACTTCGACCTCCTCTGGTTTGGGTGGGTTTTCGACAGTAAACGGAGGATCTTGGAAGAGTCGAGATGGGTCAGAGAGAAACTGTTGATTTTCTCTGACCCACCTCTCCCTCCGCTCTAGACTTCTTTTAGCGTCAGATAGTATCCGTATTTTCTCAACAATATTCTGCCTGATGGTCAGCAGCTTTGACTTGTTAAGCGTGTCAATGCGGGACGCGTACTGTCTTGCCCAGCCTATCTTTATGGCAAGTTGACGCATTCGTCTTTTGGTCTTATGATCAACCGTTGGTTTTGTTTTACGGTTCGCATCGGCCAAAGCTCTCGCTGCATTATACACACAATAATTGATAGCCCAGAGGTCAGATTCTCCGGCAAAATGTTCACGAAGCTCGTCATTCATTTCAGCCAGATCTTTAGGCTTGAGAGAAACCTTGGTGTTGATGTTTCTCCGGGTCGTAAAGCATCGCTCTTCCTCTATTGGAAGCCTGCACGCGGTTGGACTTAGTGTCGCCTCTCTTTCTCTGTTGCTGGCTTGTTCTAACTGTGGTAGAGTAGGCGTTCCGCTTACATAGCCCCTTTTTCGGAGTAGTTCAGCATGGTTTCGCAGACGTTGCTGCGAAAAGTGCGATAGCTCGGGGTGTTTCTTGTACCACAGAGCATGCAGCCGTGCCATGTAACCCCGTTCAGGGGCCACACTTGCATCGTAGCACTGTAGCAAGTAGTAATTTAGTCGCTCCGTCCACGCAAAGGTCACGTGATCCCGCCGATCCATCGCATTGAATCCATTTTCATTGGCTCCCCCAGCTCTAGATTGGTCGGCATTGTTGGCCGACCCATTGTCGGGAGCCCTGTGCGTTCTGTTATTTTGAAACGTACTTACTACAAGTATGTTTGGTGTTGTCATTGTTGTTCCCACGAGAAGCTAGGGAAAGGGGTTCGTCCATCCTTGTAGAGCGCCACATGCAAGGATAAGGCTACGTACTCTGAGAGGTCGCCCGGTATCCCAGAGTCACCGTTCTAGACACCTCACCCAGGTGCCATTCAGCTTTTGGCACAGTTTTCACACCTGTGCTTGGGGGTTAATTCCTTCGGAACCACCCCTGGACAATTGTAAACTTTAAAAAAAATCACTTGAAGAAATAAATAAAATTAAAAATTTTTTCAATCCATGGTGGGAATTTTTTTACAAGTACTAGACTACTAGTCTTACAAGTAATAGACTAAGACATTTTGAAGTATTCAGAGCAACAATTTTTTATATTTTCATCAATATCACAATTTTACTGCGAAAACACTGAGAAACATTGAGAAATACTAAATAAAATTTTTTAAAAAGTTTAAACTTGCGGCGAAGTGGCATACGATACGAGTAACAAGTACCTAACCTGATCTGATTTCCGCGCATGCGCATATGGAAGTTCTCTCTTTTCCCCCCAATGTTTCATGAAACGATGAAACTTTGACTGTGAAACATTTGAAAGTTTCAAGTGAAAGTTTCAATGTTACAATGAAACGTTTCATAGCTCACAACCCTAACTAAAGGTGAAGGATTTCTTGAAATTCTCATTTTTCATATTATTCTTATCGAGCAAGGTATTAAATTTGTGTAAAATTAAACATATAAATTATTACCCTGGCGGACCGAAGGAACTGAATGGAGCCTCTACAAAGTACCCGTAGACTTCATTGGGTCCCCATTCGGTTCTTTTTTAAAAAAAACTCGAAAAAACAGCAAAATAAACTTTTAAATTGTTGAAAATCGGATTTTACGTTAAAATTCCCTATAGGAGGTGACGGAATAAACGAAATATTTTGGTTTGCAACGGTAGAAAGTTTAAAAAAATATAAGACGTATAACGCCTGTTGACTGCTACGCTTCAAACGCATCGCCTGTAAGTAGCAGTCAACAGGCGTTATACGTCTTATATTTTTTTAAACTTTTTATCGTTGCAAAAAAAACTATTGCGATTATTCCGTGACCTTCTATAAGAAATTATAACGTAGAATCCAAATTTCAACAATTTAAAAGTTGATTTTGCTGTTTTTTCAGGTTATTTAAAAAGCAACCGAATGGGGTCTTTACGGGTACTTTGTAGAGGCTCGATTCGGTTCCTTCTGTCCGCCAGGGTACATACATTTATTTACATTTATTTGCCAATTTTGAATTTTCTTTTTAAAATTCGCGCTCAACATACTACTTGAGCTATTATAGATGTGCTTAACGTAAACTTCAGCAGAAGTTAATGACATTTTTTTTATTTTAAACGCTGCAAAAAAAATTTTGCGATTACTCCGTGAGATTCTAATAGAAATTTTATCGTAAAATCATAATTTCAACAATTTCAAAGTTAATTTTTCTGTTTTTTGTGACTTTTTAAAGAAGGAACCTAAGGGGGGCTCAGTGTGTTCTTTCAGGGTACTTTGTAGAGGCTCCTTTCGGTTCCTTCGGTCCGCCAGAGGATGAAAGAGGTGAAGCTCCTAAATGCTCATACAAAAAAGACTTCCAGCATTGCGTTAACGATTGGAAAAACGAATGGGGCGGTGTGTAGCGAGGGGAAGGAAACACATTGAAGGGGAGCATTCGATTTTAGAACAGTATTTAAAGGAAAACTCTTTTTCCTCAGCATTATCGTTATTTAATAGCCAGACCTCGTATAACAAAATAATCAGTGATTTAGACCAGGCCTGGCGATACCACGCCACTTATTTGTCGTTCAGAAAAGGTTTCTAGGTGGTATTAACCCTTTTTTCCTTTACAATATCGAATTTTTTGCATTTTAACAAAATTCAAGAAAACCAACGCGATTTCTTAGTACAAGCCTTGTATTTAAAGGAGAAAAATATATTAAAGTGATGGAATCATACTAAGTATTTTTCCCGTGCTCCTAAAATTGCTATATTTTTGAAAAGGGAATTTCGTGATCTTAGAGTGGACAAATAAGAGTGCATATATTAAATAATAATAAAATTCAATAACACCTTTTATCAAAAAAATATTTGAAGTAGTTAATAAATACAACAAAAATGGTCGCACATACTACATTTTGCCCTTTTGTTTTCATTGATGACAGTCAACACTGCTGGCACGGGCTTATCAATTTCGAAATGTTTCTGAATAATTTTGTTTAGAAAAACGCGTAATGTAACGATAACTAATCGTCGCTGAAGATGCGGTTCCACCAAGCCAAATGCTATTTCTCTGAGGAAATTATTTCGCGAAAGTCTTTCATTACACAGCCACACAAAAAAAGTGTGCGGATCTGGTAACAAGACACACGTATTCCTATGGATTTTGGAGCGCTGAATTCAAATTCTGTATCAAAAATCACCCATTACGTCATGGTTGAGCCATAACCTCAAGAAATGACGAAAAATCATGCATTGAGGCAAATAAATTTCAAAATAATGCCAGTGATGCAAATTTTCACTTCCAAAACATGTCGACAACTGTAAAGGATCAATCCTTGCCTGATATCAACTTATTTTACATAACTTAACCCAACAGAACCGGACCTCACCTAACCTGAATTAACAGAAATTTATTGAACTACACGTAAGGCTCTGGAAGCGTATTTTCCCAGTAGCAAATGTGTGCTACATCGAATGGGTCAACTCGAACCTAACCTAGAAATAAATCTAACCTAGCCTAACCTAACCTAACCAAACCTCACGAAACACAATTAAACCAATTGTGTTGTCCCGTTGTGTTTGCGGTACCGTTTGAATCAGCTCGTGCTTAACCTGCAAAGAGGTTTAACCTATCCTAACCTAACAAAACCTGACCTAACCTAACGGATTACGCTGGCAACCCTGTTCTTGCGCACTTTCATATTTTGACATTAAAAGCAGTCAATGTCTGGAGTTTCGTAACCGCTTGTTGCTAGCATTATTCGCATGTGTCTGTAACCAGGGCACCCCCACGTGGTGACGGTGGGCAACGGATCCACATTGGCTGAGTCCCTGGGTAAACTGCGTTCATGCCGTCATGGCAGACACAGGTAAAAAGTGTATTACGATGCAAGGAAAAACTCCAGTATTGGTTAGTAACCTAACCTAACTTAACCTAACTTAACTTCACGTAACACAATTAAACTCATTGTGTTATCCCGTTGTGATTGCGGTACCGTTTCATTCAGCTTCGGCTCAACCTACATAGAGGTTTAACCTATTCTAACCTAACAAAACCTGACCTGACCTAACCTAGCCGAATGAAATTCAACCACACGTGTAGCTATGTAAGCGTACGGTTCTCAGTCTTAAATGTGTGCTATATTTAATAGGTTAACTCGATCTTAGCCTACAAATGAATCTAACTTAACAGAACCTAACGAAATTTTGCTTAACGCAACACAACTTAACTTAAGTGTTCCCGTTGTAACACAATAAAATTCATTTCATTGTACTACAGGTGGTTAAAAATTTAGACGCACATTACTCATTTGAAGAAACTTAGACCCCATTTCAATTAACCTGACAATGTTTGTATCAATTAAAATGTAGAACTGTAACTTAAACCTGCAAATGAATAAGAGTTTTATTCAAAATTTTTTTCTCTTTGCTTTTCTTAAACTTAAGGGATATATTTATGCTATCTTTCGTGTTTACATTTTACCTTACTTTTTTTCGTAAATAATTGATTTATAGACCTACTTCATTCTATTTTCTGCCTGCTATAACGTGTCCTTTTTTTCGAAGGAACGATACAAAAGGTTACGCTTATGTTTAAGACCTACATTCGTTTCCCTTTTCAACATCCAGCAAAAATCAGCTATCATGGCCCCTCCCATCTACCCTGATATCGTTGTTCCATCACTTTTATGTCTTGATGAAAACGTTCCCCTTGTTCTTCGCTGAAATCACCAACATTTTCTGGAAACTTATCCAGATGGGAATCCAGAAAGTGAAGTTTTAAATTCATCAAGCAGCCTAACTTTTTGTAGTTTTTTACCAATTTCGCAACAATATTCTCGTAGTCTGGACTCTTTTTGTTGCCGAGGAAATTTGCGTTTACTGCTTTAAAACTTTCCCAAGCGTCCATTTCAATTTTCGTCATGTGGCTCACGAAATTAGTATCTCTTGTCAATATTCGAATCTGTGGTCCATCAAAGACTCCTTCTTTCAATTCATCGTCTGAAACATTAGGGAATTTAAAGGATATATACTTATAGCATTGTCCATCTTTGTCCAACGCCTTGACAAATTGCTTCATGAGCCCAAGCTTTATGTGGAGGGGTGGTAGTAAAATTTTGTCTGGATCAACGAGGCTTTGGTTGATGATATTATGCGAACCAGGTTTGAATGAATCTCTTAAAGGCCAATGTTTTTTTCTGTCATGATTGGCTCGATCTCTGCTATTCCACAGGCATATAAAGCATGGCTCTCTCGTGAAACGCGATTGTTGGCCTAATATCATTGTTATGATTTTGAGATCACCACATATATGCCATTTGTGATTCGTATAACTAACTTTTTCAAGAAGCATTTTAACATTGTTATATTCTTCTTTGATGACCGTTGAGTGAGCTATAGGGATAGGAGCGTATGTATTCGTGTTATGCAGTAAAACAGCCTTAATGCTGCGTTTTGACGAATTAATGAAAAGTCGCCATTTTTCGTCTCTGTACACATTTTTCTTCAAGTGGTTCATAATTCCGTTAACGTCAGTGCAGTACACTAAAGACGTCTCTTCGTCTTTAACGAAAAACTTTCTGAATTCTTTGTCCCTGTCGCGATAGAATTAAACTTTTGTTTTTGGCTCCAGAAGATTTATTCCTTTTAGAAATGAAGCGGCAAATTCAGCGCCGTCTTTCGGTAATCCAAGATCTCTGATAAAATTTTCAGTTCTAGTTGCGACACTATTATTGGAACCTTCAATTTCATTTTATGCACGCCATATTCATAATCTTTTTCGTCATTCTCATCGGAATCATCAGAACTATCTTCTGTTCGATCACTGGTTTCACTACCGTCTCCATGACGTTGACTTTCAACTTCCATTCTATCATCTTCTAAAGCGCTTAAATCAGTCTAGAGTGCATTTTTATTGATTTCAATTGCTCCTGTGACTGTGCACACATTAATGTACTAAATGTTATTTTTATTTTTGGCGTTTAACCCTTTGACGACATTCATGCAAAAGTAGCAGGCCTTCGTAATAACGGGTTTTTTCTATGTGGTTGGTGTAGAGTACTTGCGGTACTTTTCGTTGTTTGAATTTTTTAGACGATACAACATAAGTCTGCAGGAATTGCAAATGACGTGAGAAACCCATTTTGTTTCTTGGTGCAGCAATTTACGGTCAAAACACTTTTCGTAAAGACTTTTCACTTACTCGTCGATTGATTGTCGCAAACTGCTCACTTCATATTTATTGCAAATGTAACAAAATGAATCTGACCTATTCTTGTAGGCATGCGATTGAGAAATGCTCGCGGTTTTTTTCCTGGTAGCATGAGACTCTACACCAACTAAGTGAGCCATTGATGAAGAGCTACGGTTGCATGATGACGACGTCGGAGAGCCCGCTTTGCCACCCTGACCAGACGCCGATACTGGAGTTTTTCCTTGCATCGTAATACACTTTTTACCTGTGTCTGCCATGACGGCATGAACGCCGTTTACCCAGGGACTCAGCCAATGTGGATCCGTTGCCCACCGTCACCACGTGGAGGTGCCCTGGTTACAGACACAGACGAATAATGCTAGCAACAAGCGGTTACGAAACTCCAGACATTGACTGCTATTAATGTCAAAATATGAAAGTGCACAAGAACAGGGTTGCCAGCGTAATGCGTTAGGTTAGGTCAGGTTTTGTTAGGTTAGGATAGGTTAAACCTCTTTGCAGGTTAAGCACAAGCTGATTCAAACGGTACCGCAAACACAACGGGACAACACAATCAGTTTAATTGTGTTTCGTGAGGTTTGGTTAGGTTAGGTTTGGCTAGGTTAGATTTATTTCTAGGTTAGGTTCGAGTTGACCCATTCGATGTAGCACACATTTGTTACTGGGAAAATATGCTTCCAGAGCCTTACGTGTAGTTCAATAAATTTCTGTTAATTCAGGTTAGGTGAGGTCAGGTTCTGTTGGGTAAAGTTATGTAAAATAAGTTGATATCAGGCAAGGGTTGATCCTTCACAGTTTTCGACATGTTTTGGAAGTAAAAATTTGCATCACTGGCATTATTTTGAAATTTATTTGCCTCAGTGAATGATTTTTCGTCATTTTTTGAGGTTATGGCTCAACCATGACGTGATTAGAATGTCTGAATCATAAACTTGTGCAGACATTATAATATAAAACATTCTGTATTTATAAATGGGTATTTTGTGTTTCACATTTTAACTTTCGCGTGTACCTTAAAATATAAAATACGAAGTGATTATTATTTTAATGTGATTGGTTCAGAAACGTCGTATATTCTGCTGTGAGAATAAAGATCTTTTAAGGACTGATATGAGAGAAAAATATTGGATAGGAATTCCTTCCGCACCATTCCGAATCATACCGAAATCTGTATCCGAACCAATTCAAGGTAATTCGTACCAATCCGAAAAGATTTCTAGACTTCCTTCAACCCAAATCGGTTAAAAATTAATCCAACTCAGTCCGGTTCAATCCGAACCAAATGTAAATGTAAATTAATCCGAATTAATCCCGACTCGGATTGATAAAGACTGAATTTTCAAACTGAATGAATCCGAGTTCGGATTGAATTAGATTCAGTTGGATTAAAAATCTTTTTGGTCAGTCCAAATTCCGATTAACTCAGATTTGAGATTTGGTTCGGATTAATTCGGATTGTAACTTCGGAATGAACCGGATTGAGTCGGATTAATTTTTTACGAATTTGGATGGAACGAAATGAAGACATTTTTTTGATTGGTTCGAATGAACTCAAATTGGTTTGGATGAAGATTCCGGAATGATGCGGATGACTTCAGGTTGGTTCGGAAGAAATTCCTATCCGATACTCTTGCCAGAAGAGTTTAAAATCTATCTTATCGCATCCTCTTAGTATACTGAGTAAAGCGTAGCAACATATAAATTTGTTTCTTTTTGAATTAACAAACAAGGTAGCCTGTGTTGTAGGTCATCATACGTAATTGAAGGCATAGTTGATTTACTTGATCCGATTTCTACTCGATATGCGTGAAAGTGATCATCGAAAATTATGGACGGTAACGGAAACACTAAAAAATGAACGATTCCTTCAATTACGCAAATTAAATAAATCTTTTGCCAAATACCGGGCATGAGCAGTCATAATTAATTACAACAATAGTTTCTTTATTGTAGTCAGTACCTCGCACGTTTACCCATTTTTAAAATATAATTTTCTCTCGGAATTCAGCTTTTGGAAAGTACGTTTTATAGTGAAGTAATTCGAACTGGTTAGATTCGAGAGGAATCACAGGACCCATTTCTATATCACTACAACGGTAATTTTGAACATAATAATTCAGTTTTAATTGGTGCTTAACAGCCAGGGTGTGAGGGATGTTAATTTTGCTACAGGAAACATTAGACGTACTTTTCGACTCCTTGTGTTTAGACTCGAACCTAATGGATGAGCAGTGAATTAAAGGGCCAACTTTTTTTATCCACCTGGGATAGTGTTCCATAAAGTGAAATTTAGGTTTTAAAGTATCATTAAGAAGCTAGCGATACAATGAGTGGTGTTCCGAGATAAGGCACTCTAACAATGTATTATCCGTTGCTCAAATTTTAATGTAGTATAGAATTTCTATTATTTTCCTTAATTTTAAGCATAAGTTCCAAACTTCATCACCTCTTGGAACAAGCTTCCCGACCATTAAGCCAAAATATCTGACAAAGAATGTAATCTCAGAAGCAGTCATGTCGATTTTAATCTTTGATGAACTTTCAAGAGTAATAATATTGGGTCGATGGATTGACAGTTTCGATCTACTAGTCGTGATATAGTACTTAATTTGTTATTAAAAAACGAAAAAACTTGTAATCAAACACCAATAATCCTTATCTTAATTTAATATTATAACGACAAATGTAACTAGTTTACTTCCATATGTATCCCTGATGAGGCTTGAAGTCTCCAAGCGAAAGCTTGTTTTTTAATAAAAAACTAAGTACCATATTACGACTAGTAGATCAACACTGTCATTCCATCAACCCAATATTATTATCTCACGCTAGTCAACAAAAATTACACCTTAAAAAAAATCCAGAGTAATATTTAGTGGTTTGGTTCGATATCTCTAATACGCCATAGTTGAAGTTTCTGATACGAAAATTTAGGGTTTCGAGAGAAAATGCTTTTAAATGAAAAATGAGGTCATTAAGAATTTTTGGCATTGTGTAGGTTGCCATGCCTTTTGGAACGTCATGCATAATGTCAAGAGCAACGTTTTCAGTAATATCAAATCCATTTATATCATTCCAAACACAATGTTCTTTTATTCCTGTTTCGGATAAGTTTTTTTTTTAAATTGATTTCGTAACTTTCTTCTTTTCTAAGAAGTGCTGGGTCCTGTTCGCACATAACTTTCATTATTTCTTTTCGTATTTTACATACTCTAAAATAAAAATTAGCTAAACATGATTCAGTTAGATCTAAAATACTGCGTAAACCTAAATTATCACCACACAATAAACAAAATTTAAAATAC
The DNA here is from genome assembly GCF_010883055.1 of Belonocnema kinseyi. Taxonomy (NCBI): domain Eukaryota; kingdom Metazoa; phylum Arthropoda; class Insecta; order Hymenoptera; family Cynipidae; genus Belonocnema; species Belonocnema kinseyi. The sequence continues at coordinate 62,650,942 of NC_046661.1, forward strand.
AGTAGGGCTCGTTGAATCGGGACGGACCGGGTCTTCACTTTCAATCAGGCAGGTCGCAGAAACAAATCTAGCTAGACTTCCTGGTAGTGACGTATCTTAAAATGTAGAAGGCCCTAACATTTCACCGGCCGTTAGAAGCAAGGTCAATTTTCATGCATACAGCACTGTCTTCCGTCACGTGGAGTCTGCTGCGTTTTAACGTGCGTGCGCCTACCTATCACGGTCAGTGGAGAAGTTTACGAGTGGGAACTACATCCCTCCGAGGATTTCGATGCGACGATTCCCGATGCGATAATAATTTAATAATTTAATTCTTTTATAAGGGGGTCGAAACTTGCAGCATTATCGAAAGTTTTTCTATCTGCGGAATGAAATAATTGGAGTAAAAATATGTGATTTAAACTTAACGCGTACTTTGGTGGCAAGCAAAGGAGATGGCCGTATACTGCTCCTAAATTATTTTCGCCTGCATGCGATCCAACGATATTACCTGTTTCGTAATCATCGAATGAAACACCAATCGGAAATACTGTTTTATCGCCGTGATTTTGAGATCGTTCTTTCCAAACATCGCCCTGAATAAAGTTATACATAACTGTGCCTGTACTATTTTTTTAAATCATTCATGTATTCTTTAATTTCCGCTAAAAAAATCTGTAATTTCGAAAATTGATTTTAAAGTATTCCTTAAAGGAATGAATTCTCCATTAACATCTGTGTCCATTGACACCATTTGACCCTTCACCTTTTTATGCATTTTACTTTGCCTCAAATAAATCCTTGTGGCGGTTTATAGAAACTGCTTTCTTCCAAACATTTTAATCTTTTATATTCCGTATTTAAATTTTGGTGAGGATTATCAACTGCATCTACTAGTATTACTTCTTTTACTTTTGTTAGAATTTGCATGATATCAGTGCCCTGTTCTGTTGAATTAAATTATTTTTGCAAGGTTTGTCTAAGTACTTGAGAATAAGCATCTACAAACGTATTTATGCCATCTACTACAAATTGCACAGTATTTCTAGGCATCAGAGGATCATCATATAACTTAGATATTATAGTAATTGCTATCAATTTTAAATCAATTTCTGTCGCTTTGTAATTATTTAGGTTGCCACTTTCAGTTAGTTTGTCAATAGGAGCAGTAGATACGTCGGTTTTTTTAACTGACTGTTAGGGTCACCTGGATTATTTTGATTCTGTTCTAATGTTATGTTACTTATATTGTTTACTCTACTTTCTTCATGAGTCATTAAGTGTTTTCTGAAGAAGTTTAGGTCACATTTAGGAGTTAAGTAACATTTAAAGCACTTCATTTTAATATGTATAATATTGTAAGAAACGTGTCAATTATGAAACTATCACACGATGACCTGTTTGAAACAGGTTGAAGGACGTAAAACGCTAACAAACTTTTCGAAGTTTAACCGTATGCCAATAAAAATGCTGATATTAAAACAGTTAACGAAATTATGTCAAGTTTTACTTAAATAAATTTGAATACTTTAACTTTTTGTAAAGTAATTTACCCAGATTCGCGTTTGAAGGCATTTACATACGAGGGTGGATTGATAAGTTTCCGGCCTGACCAAGAGATGGCGCCACTAGGCCTACCTTGAGGTGGCGTTCTATAGTACCATCCTTAGATAG
>NC_046661.1:62652694-62656362 GCF_010883055.1 Belonocnema kinseyi
TCAGCCTTGGAGGAGATTATGTTGAGAAATAAAAAAAAAAATTCTTAAAAACGTTGTTTTTCTTGGTCAGGCCGGAAACTTATCAATCCACCCTCGTAGTTCAAGAATAGAAATCTTTTGCATGTTCAACTTCAAAGCTTACAACAGGTAACAACATTATTTCAAAGCTTTCGAAATCAAATTTTTTTGCCAACAAGTCTTAAAGCTCTCATTTGAAATACAACGTTAAATACTTAAACGTTTACTGCTTAAGAGTAAATACTTTAGTTATCACGCGCCTTTAAACTTAAATCTAAGAACTTATAATACTGCCTTTTTAGCTGTCTGTGCGCGACTACACTTTGTTTATTGCTTTTATTAGCTTATTGACCGACATATATTTTTTTGAATAGGAATCTGTCATATCGTAGACATGACGTTGCAGGAATGTCCATATGTGTTTGGATTCCACGGGTTGGTTTGTAAGTTTCCGTACCTGAATTTTCTTCTGACGTTCCGTTAGTAAAAGTTGCAATATGTTTTATATTCTTATAAAAATCTTTAAAATGTACAGTACCAAAGCGTGAAGTACAAATCCTCTCTGCACTTCATTTAAGGAAGATCTCTAATGTTCTCCGCAAGTTTTTGATTTAAATCTCGCTGTCTTTAACAGTGTCGGTAACAGCAAGAGAGAGATGATTTAGATAACTTCATTGTTATCTGAAAATAACTTACTGATTTAAAATGAATGTTTATAATTTAATTAGGTTTATTGCATTGTGACAGCTCATATTTTTTGTTAAAATAAATCGGAACGTCTGAGTCTTTGGTACAGTTTTCTCGCATCGCTTATCAGTTTTGTTGAAACTTCTGGTCATACGTCAAAAAGTTTGTTTGCTTTATTTTCATGCAGGTATTTAAAATGAATGTCGATCTGGATAATACAAATATAAACTTTAAAAATGATCAATTTTATATTTCAGAAAAAGGACGTAGAGACAATCCAGCAATATTCCTACCATATTTCCTGTAATATTGCGGATATTGCAGCAAATATGGTAGAAATATTGAAGGAATATGCGGTGTTACTGGGGTTGGCACGAATTGATACATCTTGAATCTGCAAGACCAGATAAGTCATTGAAGGCATATAAAGGTGCTCTGAAAATATAAATATACTGATCAAGATTCAATAAACCAGTGAATACCCGGACATCCTAAAGCGTCCTTAGAATCTACCTCTATGTCATATGATTTGACGTCTTTAAGACATCCTTTGGATCTTTTCATGCCTTGAAAAGGTCCTCAGGACGTCCTTGAGACGTCCGCCGAAATACGTATATAGGACGAGTTTAGGACTTGTGTACCCACTGGGAACGCGTGCGAGCATGCAGGCGAGGATTACGCCGTCTGGACTGGCTTTTTTGAGGTTAGATTTTCGTTAAGATATATTTAAACTGAAATTCACACGAGAAACGAGATTTATTTTTAGGAAACATATAAAATGTTGCCAACTCACCTTTATCTTAGATAAATTAGAAACACTATACCACACGAAACTTTTTTTCTTCTCGCGGTCTCGCGTCCTACACACCGTTGGCGCCGTTCGGCTTTGTACTGGCGGGAATCCCAGGAATAAGTAAAGCGGCTGCATGGAGGTTATTATACATAATTCATAGTCTCTAACGTTTAAGGATTTTTTCCCTGACACTTGCGAACCATCAGTACTAGCAATATACCAGTATAATTGATCGATAAAACCTGTAAATATTACCAACGGTTGTAGTCACAATTACAGAAAACACCTACAGAAATTGTATAGTAAAGAGTACCAAATAGTTAGCAGATACATTTTTCTCCATGTATATATAAATTTCTTATCATATTGCAAGAACTTAATTTCCTAACAAAGAAGTTTTAAAATTTGAAAACATCTTATCTTTAAGCAAATAAGAGTAAAAATTAAAGAACAATCAATTTTAAGGGTCTTTGCATTTGTTGCTTTATTCTTCAAAAAATCCCTAATTTATTCTTTCAACCTCCATTTCATTTAACTCAATTGACATATTTATAGTTTTCTTTTGGATTTTGATAGATTTGATTGTTTTCTTGTGTATTCTACCAAGAAATATATAAACAGTACAAAATTAACAAAATAATGTGTTATATTATTTAAATTTATTTCCCCAAACAATTTTAGAGATCCAATGATTTTATATTTCCAAGATGTGTGCATGCTTCCTTTCTTAGTGAAAATATTGACCGATTTTTATGAACTTTTTTCATATTTTTAGAATTATATTACGAAATTCATTCAGATAATTTAAATTTAATTGTGTTATACCTTTTTAACTTCAATTATTGTAACAGATCTGAATCTCATAACAATGAAAGGGTCATTCGTGGTGGGTATACAAATGTAGCCCAGTGGTTGGCTCGCTCTTGGCCAAGTCAGGGTATCCTGACCGGGCTGATCAAAAACCTACATTCTGGTCAGGTATCTGCGACCTTGGGCAGACTTTCCCTTTTCTCAGTGATCCTTGGTTGGAAAATGGGAAAAAACGTGAAATTAAAAAATTCTTAATTTCAGAATCAGTGATTTGAAAGTAATATATTTGGAATCTAAAGGTTGAAAATTTGTGAATTATTTAATATTAAATTAAATATTAAGCTGAAGTTTCTTAATATAAAACTCCTTCAAATATTTATATTTTCTAGGCTAGTAATATACCATTGGAATCGAACAAATTCGTAGATGCTGGTTATACTGTTTTCAAATTAAAACTAAAATTCAAAAATTCAAAATTAAAAGTTTTTAAAACTTCCTTGCTTTGAAATACCTTTATAAAAAATACCCCCGCTGGAGTAAGCTCACTCACACTGAGGTCCATGAATAGGCCGAAATGTAGTAGAAAAAATTAAGTCGGGGCGGGCCTGAACATACATGCAAACTGAACCAAAAGTTTGCTGACCACTGATGTAGCCACATGCTCGCAGCGGGAAGACTGCCTCGAAGCCTACCGAGATACCTTGCCCGGGGTGGCATCCCCCTAACGGCCGATACACTGAAAAAACTGTATTCTAATTTTAACAATTTCCCGCTAAGTTGAAGAATACTTGCAACTTAAGTAGACGCCAAGAATATATTCTTAGAGTCTAGTTTCTGCGTGTTTCTGTTGTAACCGTGATTCTGATTGGCTGATTTAAGACTTGTATACGCGCGCAAAATATATCTCGACTGCGCACGAACGACGAGCGACTACGTGTTTTTGTTTATGCACTTCGTTTTCAAATAAATGGACAGGAATTAGTTATCGATTGGAATTGAAAATAAGTTGGTTGACTACAAGATATCGTTATAAATTCCATCAATATTTGACACTATGCTTGAACTTCAACTCTGAGGTTATGTTGACTCCCGTTAATCGCTGATTAACTCGCTAACCAGCCAAAAATTGCCGATTAAGTTAATCGACGATTAGACTTATTTAATCATGGTTTAAAAGTTGGTAGAACGCAATCTGCTAATTAAACTAAGTTGATCAATAATTAAAGTTTTATCACAGTTGGTGGAATCGGCCCTTAATGTAAGATGGAGGCCCCCCTACCTTAAGAGTATATAATACATTCTTGTCTATATGAAAATAAGGTATAGTTAATCTTAGAATATAGAGGTTATGTCTCAGTGT
>NC_046661.1:62656462-62674374 GCF_010883055.1 Belonocnema kinseyi
TCCGAAATCTTTAATTGAAAAGTAAATAAATTATGAACCTCAAAGCCAGAAGTTGTAAGTACCCAGAAAACAAGAAACGATAGGCCGCGTTTCAATCGTATTTCAAGTCGTATGAAATGTGTATCTTAAAGAGGAATGGCAGATTGCTGACGACAGGTTAGAGGTACCAGTGAACTGGAGAAGTGATTATTTTACGAATGACCAAGAAATATTTCGTTATCGATTAAAAAAGAATATTAATCGTAATAATCCTATTGGGATTTGTGCGCTTCAATACGCCATCTATTTTTTCAATGTGGCTAAAATGGTGACTCCCGAAACCATGAAGTAGGATTTAGAAGATACATTTTAATTTGAGCTTAACAACCATTTTTTAATTATTTCGCAAAGTTTAAACTACTTAGTGAATGAAAACAATTACGATTTATTGTTACATATGTGTAATTTTCATCGCATACAAAGAAAAAAACACGATTTATGTTACAACTGTTTTTGTCAAAAGAATCGTTATTTTAGTATATTATATATTTTTAAACAAATTATAAGCTTTAATTAACTTACCTTCATATAAAATTAAACTTCAAATAAATTTTGATTAATTTATGCATGAAATATTTACTATCTAAAAAATTATAACCTAAAAGTTAGGTTAGAATGCATATTTCATTTCTGATCATCTATAATTAATATTTTTTGCATATTTTGAACGAAATATTTTCCTATATGCATTAACTTAAGTTTAATTTAGCTTATGGTGTGTTGAAACTTATATGATATAGTAAAATAATTATTTTCTTGACAAAAACACGTTCGCAATAGTCCCAAACTTATCTGCATTTTCCTACTTAAATTTACTTGCAGCCAGTTCCCATTCATTACAATTAAATAATGAAGAGCGTAATGTGCATTATATAATTCATGGGACTTCATCAAACATCAATTGTATGATGCAGATTCGTTTCTGTAAAAGGGAACCTCGCACTTCTCCATTCAGTTTGACATCCTTCAAACTACATTTCATTGAGAACTTGAAACGATTCATGCGTTTCTTCTGTCAATCGTAAAGCACGAATTGAACCTAATTATTATTTTTTTGAGTTTAAGTTCTCCTATTCAGAATGTCTTAAAACTATAGAACGGGTACATCTTCGAATGTGGCTTGGCAGATTTAACTAAGTCCAAATATCTGACCAATTCAGAGAGTCCCAAAACACATGTCACCAAAGTAAAAGAAATAATTAAACAGAGCACATTTCGCTCACTTCATTAAGAATATTACTAAATATTCCTGTAAGAATATGACACTCTTAATATTAGAGTATCGTTTTTTCGGTGTAGGTACCCTACCTGCGGTAGCACTTTAAGAGACGCTACCAAAAAGTATGAGATACGCCAAAAAGACAACATTTTTTAATTCTACTCGAAAATTGTATATTAGTATATAATTTCTAATTTTAAATAAGTATAATGATTAAATTCATCAATTAAAAAAAAGTGTTAATAATTTGAAGAAAAATTTTTAAAGGGAGATTCGGGTTACCCGGTAAGAAGAGAAGAATTTAGAACAATTTAGAATCTGAATTCCTATTAATACGTGAATTTTCCTACGTCGAAAGTTTCACCAAGGAGTAGAAAAAATGCAAAAACTAATCTTTTTAATCCTACTTGGAAAAATGTAATGGAAGCATATTCAGAGGAATTGAAAAAAGAAGGAATGCAAAAGAAAGAATAGGAAGACAGAGAATAATGTCATTTTGAAGACGAAAAACCTAGTCCTTTTAATCGATCAGTTATAAATCTAAAATAATTATGTTAACAGAAATAATTTTTAGTATTTTAAAATAATATTTTTATAATTTTGTTTAAAGGTAGATTAATTATGTTTACCTTACACAACATAAAATAAAGCATACCCGTATGGAATTAAAAATAACCTTGAGAAAAAAATTGAAAGTCCTAATCTTATGTTGCACAGGGAGGAATAGAAACTATGCAAGTGCACATATTTCATCGACATATTAGAGAAAATTAAATAAGCCGAAAATACAGCATGTAAGTATGAAATTAAAAATAATCACCCGGTATCAAGCGTAGAATAGAGAATAATTAATATTTTCATAATTCAGCGCAAAAGTGGAGCTTATTCTATTATTTTGAATTCGCGATTTTTCCATCTGTCTAAAATGCCACAATAAGTATAAGATACCTCATAAACTTATTCACTTTTATTTCCATAGCGACCGCCATACAGTTTTCTATTCTCCTAAAGAGAACGTGGTTTCAATATATTTAATTCCTTCTAACTGTACCGGTAACGCACCTCACAGAGATATTTTTCATTCCTCAGAAGTGGCCATGTTTTGATTTTATTTAATTCCTTCTAATAAGTTCACAAAATATGTGTAATAAGTTGTTTTAATTCCTTCATGCGGAATGTAAATTCTGAAATCTTAATTCTCACTTATTCAACTCTGCCTCTCTAGAGTTAAAATTATCTAAATTCAGACATTTGCATAGATTTCTTTCTTGCATTTTTTAAAGACGTTTAAATAAATTATTAAAATATAAATAAATACAAATTTGAATATTTTTCGAAATTATAAGTTATAAAATGATTTAATAATGGAAAATAGGTTAAATAAATGCTTTCATTAAATTTCACTAAGATATTATGGGAAATTTGGAGTGGGGGGTCGTTAACATGAATATAAGGGTTAACATAACCTAAAAATACACAGAAATCACTACTGCGAATGTCAAAAGTAATAGCACTTATTCAGAATGAAAATTTAGAATATAAGAATTGATTATTTATGAAAATCGTAAATAAAGGTTACTTTATACCAGTAATGAATAAAAATAAATAAATGTTCCTAATTCTGTTAAAAACAAATTACATAAATGAAATAATATTATGTAAAATTATCGCTGGGGCAGGTCATAAAATGGAAACCCGCAGTGTTTATTTTCAGTTGAATTTATTCTGTAAAATGTTTATTTTAATTCATACATCTTTAACAATAAAAATCCTATAGTTTGAGTAGATATAATTAAAAACTCACAATAAATATAATTATTCTGTTAGTAAGCATTTCACTTTTGCTGCAACATAGGATGTATACATACTGATTATTTTCAAAAACACTAAATGAATGTATAAATCAACAAATGATTTTGAAAATTGTTGTTAAATTTGCTGGCTGAAATATTCGAATTTAACAGCAATAATCTGACTAATAATTATTTCGCTAGGAAACTAAACTTTCGCTCTCAAAATGTATATTTATGTGTCTCAGCTATTAGAAGATTTAGAAACTTTTCGACATCCGTAGCTTGCATTTTTGTTTGTCGTAAACATTTATTGGTACAAACAAAAATTTGCTTTAATCCTTGAAAAGTAGTTTTCTGCATCACTATAGTTGGTCTATACTCTTTGGGCAATTTTGTTACCGACTCCAGTGGTGGTTTCCTCTTTATCTCCAGGGACATTAAAGACGATTGACATATAGTCAATGATATATAGTCAATGCTATTTAACAATCTGCCCCAAGATGTCGAGTCGAGGAGCAGGTACCTCAGGTAAACGACGTTTCAATGCAGACCGTACACCTGCTATGTCCATTGAGGCTGTATGTGAATCCTTGGCTACAATGGCTTGGATATCGGCAGTAGCAGAGTGAGTTGGTTTGTTCTGTGACATTTTGCGAAAATTGGTCTCAAGATTGAAACTATACTGAATGCTGTGTAGAGTTCTCACCCGCTTGTACAGATATTTGGACCTTTGTCTTTTCCATATGGGGCAAAGACACATACCGGATGAACCGGTTTCTCCCACTAGGCCAAAGAATTATCGTTGGCAAACTTTAAAAGCCTGTCACAAAAATCTTAAAGAATAACATAGTGTCCTTTGATCTTTATTTATTCCAGGAAAACCTCTCCAAAAATTTTAACAAAGGTTTCTAAATTCTTTGTAAAGTACCTAAATTTGATCTTCTTAAATGAAAAGGGGCCGTGTAACTGTTAGTAAAAGGGTGAATTTATGTACTTGTTACCGAGAAGAGCATACTTAAAAATGTAATAAATAATCAAGCATGTCTACGATAAAAAAAATGTTCCTTCAAAATCGTGGGAAATCCGCCATGACAGGTACTATCGGAAATTTGGAGTGGAGGTGCGCCACGACAGGTACTCTGAAGAATTGCGAGTGGGGGTTGACCTGTACCCTAGAAAATTACCAAAAAATTTTTAATTTTTTTGAATTTCGAAATTTTACTAATTTTCAAAATTTTTATCAACTGAAGTAATTTTCAAAATTTTACCAGTTTTCAATTTTCAAAATTTCAAAAGTTTTACGAATTTTCAAAAACTTTATCAACTTTACTAATTTTCAAAATTTTACCAGTTCTCAATGCATTTTTTAACGCTTTTGTCGTTTAGAGCGCTGCATGATTGGTCGAGTCTATCATTTGGCTTAACTGTTATATTCAGTGACACTTTTTTAGTTGAGCCACTTACTGCTTCATCCAGTCAAGGTCGGCAAACCTTTGGTTCACCAACAACAATTAAAAACACTGATTAAGCCATTGACAATTTCACTGGTTTAATTTAAAAGACCATTAAAAAGTTTCTCTACAGATTCTTTAAATCGCTGAAACAATGAAACCGACATTGTTTGAAACAATATCCTGCTGTTTTACGGGGGGAAACAGTGAGATTCTGGAGTTGCACTGGTGAAAAAAGATCAGATATTGAGAAAATTAGAGAATATTGTCACTGAAATAAGATATATATGTAGAATACAGCATTGTGTCACCTATAGCGACACCTAATCCCTCCCACTCCATCCATCCCCCTTGGGCTCCAAGTTGGTTTTCTCAAGTTAAGTTTCCTTGAAATAAAAATAAAATCGTGAATTTTATAAAGTTATCAGGTCGCAGAACATTGCCCATTATATTTACAAAGTTCTATTTCGTGAATATAATTAATACGGAGTGAATTTCTAGATCACTCAACGTAATTTCACGACGTGCATGGTAATCACTTTTGTTGTCGCGTATTTTTAGTGCGGAGAATCTGAAAATATGAAAATTTACTGGGACCTAAATATAATGAAGAAAACATCACAAGGAAGGATCCAGAAACTCCTTAAGCCCAATTCGAGGTTTGGTTACCTGAAGTTCCTATGAGAGCTTCACACCCCGTTAGTACAGTAGTATACTGCCGCTTGGGCATGTGGATCATTTTATATTTATGGCAATACTTATTTTACTCATTTGAATCATTCCAGAGATTCGCATGTGAACAAATAGTAGAAATAGAGAAAATTAGAACATATTTTCACTAATGTTAGAAAATTTGTATAAAATATTATAATCAATAGAAAAAGTGTTATTCTTTTGGTCAAATGTTACCCTATAAAAATGAATTTGACTCTAAACAACTTTTCCAAACAATATGTTTTAGTTATTAGAACACTTTTTTTCAAATAATTTTTACTGTACATTTTGTCCACCCAGTGGAAGTATAATGTTAGAGTAATGAGATCCAATTTTAGGAGTGATGATAAATAATTAGTTTTTGCCTCAAGTTATTCTCTACACCATAATATTGTTCTACATAGTTTGTCATTAGCTGGCTTCAGTGCCATTCAGAAGATATATAACCATTGCAACGCTTACTTTAAAGACGAATAAGACTAAATTTACTTCGAATCTTTTAATAGCTTTTATTTTTTATTTTTACATACACTGAGAATTATAAACTTTTAAAATCCCTTACCCCCGCTCCAATCTGCAGTTTGCTCAATTAGTTTTCATTATTATTCCCCGTTTTCAATCATGGTTTCCTTCATGGTCATACATTAAATTCTCCTCTAAAAATATTCGGAGGAGAATTAAATGTATCCCCAGCCCCCAAAACCTGCTTTTTCACGAATTGGTGGGAGGAGGGGCTGTTTTAATAATTCGTTTTTCATTTTGAGATTCGAAACGGAGAATAATAATGAAAACTAATTGAGCAAACTGCAGCTTGGGGCGGGGATGAGGGATTTTAAAAGTTTACAATTCTCGGTGTATGTAAAAATAAAAAATAAAAGCTTTTAAAAGATTCGAAGTAAATTTAGTCTTGTCCATCTTTAAAGTAAGCGTTGCAATGGTTATATATCTTCTGAATGGCACTGAAGCCAGCTAATGACAAACAATGTAGGACAACATTATGGTGTATAGAATAACTTAAGACAAAAACTAATTTTTTATCATTACTACTAAAATTGGATCTAGTTTCTCTAACATTATTCTTCCACTGCGTAGACAAAATGTACAGTAAAAATTATTTCATAAAAAGTGTTCGAAATACACCCATAAATATAAATGATCCACATGCTCAAGCGGCAGCATACTACTGTACTAACGGGATGTGAAACACTCATACCAACTTCAGGTAACCAAACCTCGAAACCGGCTTAAGGAGTTTAAGGAGTTTCTGGATCCTTCCTTGTGATGTTTTATTCCTTATATTTAGATCCCAGTAAATTTTCATATTTTCAGATTCTCCGCACTAAAAATACGCGACAGCAAAAGTTAGTACCATGCACGTCGTGAAATTACGTTGAGTGATCTAGAAATTCACTCCGTATTAATTATATTCACGGAATACAACTTTGTAAATATAATGGGCAATGTTCTGTGACCTGATAACTTTATGAACTGCACGATTTTATTTTTATTTTAAGGTTACTTAACTTGAGAAACCCAACCTGGATTCCAAGGGAGACGGATGGAGTGGGAGGGATTAGGTCTTGCTACAGGTGACACAATGCTGTATTTTACATATATATCTTATTTCAGTGACAATATTCTCTAATTTTCTCAATGTCTGATCTTTTTTCACCAGTGCAACTCCAGAATCTCACTGTTTCCCCTCGTAAAACAGCAGGATATTGTTTCAAACAATGTCGGTTTCACTGTTTCAGCGATTTAAAGAATCTGTAGAGAAACTGTTTAATGGTCTTCTAAATTAAACCAGTGAAATTGTCAATGGCTTAATCAGTGTCTTTAATTATTGTTGGTGAACCAAAAGTTTGCCGACCTTGACTGGGTGAAGCAGTAAGTGGTTCAACTAAAAAAGTGTCACTGAATATACCAGTTAAGCCAAATGATAGACTCGGCCAATCATGCAGCGCTCTACTCGATAAAGAGTCACAACGGCCATTATTGTGTACTGGTGACTGTGTTAGAAATAATTGAAGCCTGGCTCATTGGATTTTTCTTAAAGCGACGCTACAAATTGACGTAATGACGATTACAAGTCTCCTCACATATAGATGTGATGTATTATATCGTATTCTATTTGCAGCCGGGCTCTCATTTATTGTTGTGAGAGTAAAGTGAGGGTTTTAAAAGCTAATTTTGCAAAGATTAGCACCAAAGTCTTGATTGATGAGTGTCATGCCTAACTGGCACTGAGTAATCAGTGATCAGCGCTGATTAAACCAGTGACGGAATTCCACTGGGTGATCCAGTGAAATATCACTGATTGTCCGTAAAACACTTCTAGCTGTTTCAACAAGTGAAATGATACTACTTAATTTTAAGAGAGCGTATTTCGAGGTTCGTCTTTCAGTATACAATTCTTTGTGATATAATTTGTTCTATTTTTTAAATAAATTCTACAGTTATTCTAATCACTTTATTCACAGATTAGTATAACATTTTTTTTATCTTGAAAAAGATGGATAAGCCGAATGATCTAAGTGTGTCTTAATAAATATAAAATGGTTCACATGTCCAAGCGACAGTATACTAACCTAGTTTTTGGACAAAAGAATTATTTCCTTTAACCACGTGAGAGCCGAGTTTTTTGTACATGTATATAATGCTTTATGCCGTCATAGTAAATAAATGCAACAATATTTATAGTGTTTCAAATTTTTCTTTTAATTTATAGAAAAAATTCTTTTGCCTATGGTTCGAAAAAATGAAAATTTATAGAATTTTCAAACGCTTTTTATATTATCTTTATATTCTTCATAAGCAGATAAATAAATACAGATAAATAGGCTTTAGAGGTTAGACAGTTCCTTCTTCCGTTTTCCTCCCCATTAAACAGGTTTGCGAGATATTCGATATTCATCCAGGAATCCTGGGCGACTAGATACGATATTCCTAATATTTTTTATTTATATTTATGAAAGCTGTAAATGTTTTATTGTGAGCAAAAATAATTTTTAGTAACGGCAAAGGGAATGTAAAGATTCTATGAATAATTTTCCATTATGGAAATTTTTCCGTACGATTCACGTTTTCATCCAGAAATAAGAAAACCTACTCGTCTAGATACGGTATTCCTAATATTTTTTATTCGTATTTTTTTGAGCTGTACATTTTTTTCAACAGTAAAAATCAAATTTTAACAACGGAAAAAGAATTAAAAATTTTTAAGAATAATTTTTATTAATGTACATTTTCTACACATTTTACGTTTTCAGGGGGGGGGGGGGGGGGGTCGTGTATTATTTAAGTTATTTTTGTGACCAGTCATTGGGATGCCTACCCGCCCCCGATGACACGTTGGAAAAGGGGTCGTGTGTGACCTAAGTTTTTTCCGGGGCCAGTCACAGGGTTGCCTTCGCGCCCCCCATGACACGTCAGAAACGGGGGTCGTGTCTGCCCTAAGTTATTTTTGTGACCAGTCATTAGGATGCATTCCCGCCCCATGAAACGCTGAAAAGGGGGTCGTGTGTAACTTGAGTTATTTTTGTGGTCAGTCATAAGGATGCCCCCCCCCCCATCGTTTGTAACCTAAGCAACTCTACACTTCGAACCGACATTTCCCTTATTTTCTCGAAAACTGTCAGTCATAGGGTAAAACATATTCAACATAAAATATGTATTTTCAAAGGATCTTCACTATCATATTCATGATCAGCGAGTCAAAATACATAGGTTTACGGAGTTTCAAACTAATCGGACGGAAGCGCTTTTCTGAACTTCACCCCTTTTCATTTAAAGGCGGAAGTTTAGGCGCCGCCATGACACTTAGCGGGCATTTAAAAATTCGGGACATATTTTTGGTAAAGAGTGCACTATCGTACCCAATTTTAAAGTAAAAGTGAATGAAAATGATGTGCCAGGTGCTTAATTATGGCATAAAAAGGTGGAAAAATACCATTTGTCAGTTAAAAAGGTCTTTAAAGTGCAGAAAACAGTGTACCAAAGGGAAAAAGCAGTAACTTATTGACCGGTATGTGGAATGCAGGTTACTTTTACACCGCGTATAATCGCAAGGTTTGAACAGCGAAAAATGGTGTTTTGCATTAAGTGAAATAATTGTAATGATAAAAAAAATATAAAAAAGGTTGATGAATCATGTTTAAATAAATGCAGTTTAAAATGAATTGATATCCGTCATTTAGTTTTGAAATACACGTAGCTTGAAAATTACCGAAATAAATGCAAGTACGATTTTTTTAATTTGAAGATTTTTGTCTCTGAAAATTCATGGAATAAAAGAAATATGATTTGAAAGTGGTGAAAAAATTGTTTGTAATAAACACGTGAAACTGAAAGAAATTAAAATATTTTTTTATTCATGTTTTTATGTTATGCCTCTGCGCGCACATAACCTCACCTATATATCACTTTTACTGCAGTTCGCGCAATTTTAAGTATGCCTTCTAAGTGAATCATCGGAGATGACATACGTTTCAGTGAAAAATTGTCCTGAACTCATATGGAAGTGCACTATATATTTTTCGCGCTTGCTGAATGTCGTTTTCCTAAATGAAAAGGTCTATACAGTAAACTCGTAAGTCATGTGATGGCGTTTCTGTGCATGCTCTGCGAGTTTAGCGTTACTCTTTTCCGCTATGTGGTGTTCGGTAGCGTATCATTTAACGTTTACCGTATCCTACGAAACGCTATACAAAATGTCCCTTTTTCTGTATGAGCTCCCTACGGATAGAAAATCTCAGAATATTACTTGGCGAAAAAGCCTGACCCTATTCAGGCTATGCGCGGACTCGATTCGAATGATTCCTCTCTAGAGATAGTGTGAGAGATTTGGGTGCTTTTAAGAGAGACGCAACGGTCATATAATGGTCCTATTGTATTCGTCGCGTACCGGGCGGGCAGAGTTATTTACAGTAGTTGGCCGTCACCAAACCCGATTCCCTTTTTAAATTTTTCTTCGAATTATTAACACTTTTTTTGAATTCATTAATTTTTTCATATTTTATAATTATAACTTGCTGTATATTTATACACTATTTTGGAGTTGATTTCAAAAATGTTGTCTGTTTGGGCGTATATCATTCTATTTACGAGATACATTATATTCATTCCAATTTTAAACATTTAAAAAAAGTTAGATATCTGAAATCATTGAAACCCGTAGATTCTGAATTATTATGTTTTAGGCTGTTAGCTTTGAAATTAAAAAAATCTATTTCTAAATTTTAATCCGAAAGCTTAACAAAGGACCCTTAGTGAGTGTCAACTTCTCTATTGAGATAGCCTCTCTGCTTGTTATCTGTTGTTCGTATTCTTATTCAATTTCAGCCTCTCTACTTGTTATTTATGATCGTATTCTTATTTCAATTTCCCAAGGACATATCAAAGCCTTCAGACCATTTAAACGAGCTATACCTAGACCTTTAAAAATATCTACCTGCGTGTATGCTGAGTGTTTCTCAGAAAATTCTCAGAGCCTGTGAATCTTCAGTTAATTTTCTGAGATTTCTATCGGTATGGTAACGATAGAAAAATCTCAGAATATTCTCTGGAAAAAAAGCCTGGCCCGTTTCAAGCTATATGCAGGTTCGATTTGAATGATTTCGTCTCTAGAGATAGTCTGGGAGAATATTCTCCGCAGGCACTCAGGTAGATATTTATCGAGGTAGCTCAAAGAAGCTTCAGAGAATATTCTAGGCAGGCAGTCAGGTACATATTCTTAAAGATCCAGTTAGCTGGTTTAAGATGCTTCCTCAGGCTTGAAAATTAGCCCTTGCATTTACAAGTGACAGGATTTTTTCCACAATTATGAATCTTTTGATCTCATATTTTAAACACATAACCTAAGTGGATAAATACAATCCTACAAAGAGGGATTTTTCGAAAATTGGTCTGGTTCTTGTTTTAGAGCTATTAACTGAAAACTGGATGCATTTTATGCGCCTGGAAAATCGGTAAAAAGAGAAGAATATAGAAAATTAATATTTCCAGATATAAGCCCATGTGATGAGTATAACAGCTGATGAAGTCAGCCCGACATAAGCGTATAATAGAGAAAAATTCATATTTTGAGAGTTCAGCGCAAAAGTGAAGATTATTCTATTATTTCGATTGCGCGATTTTTCCATCTGTCTAAAATGCAACAATAAGAATAAGATACCTTCTAAACTTATTCACTTCTATTTCCATAGCGACCCCCACACAGTTTTCTATTCGCCCAAAGAGAACGTGTTTTCAATATATTTAATTCCTTCTAATTGTACCGGTAACGCACCTCACAGAAATATTTTTTATATTTTATATATAAATAAATATGAATTTGAATATTAAATTTCACTAAGACGATTGAGAGGAATAGGATTTGCACTTTTTCTGTTCCCGTTGGGGGATTTTTAGATGGAGGAAAAATCGCGAGTGCATAGAAATACAAATTCTTAATTTTTCTGAATTCAACCCTTGTTACCAGGAGCCCTAAGATCAATCTTTTTCTACCCATATTGAAAAATAAAAGTTTAAATAACGCAGAATTTTTTTTCGGGAAATATTAATAAATATTAAAAGATCGTTTGTGACCTTGCAAAGAGTTGGAGGAAGAAAAAAGTTTATTTATGCAAATAATGATTATCCGCGACGGACACATTTAGGTTTTACACATGCACATAGGAAACACACGGGACTAGGCATGCCATCCTAACTTGGACGAGCGGGGTTGAATCCACGGGAGGGGGAGAATTCCATGAGTGGGGAGAGCCGCCATCTTACGATGTGCCATTTGATTATGCGCACGAGCATTTTTGCCGACAAACTGTGCATGAAAATATAAACATGTGGGCGCTGCCATGTTTGTCGCGGGACGTCAAAAGGTGGCGGACCTCCCCCCTCATTGCATCACCCCCGCAATGGCATGCCTAGACTCTTGTTTCCAATGTCCATGGTTTTACAGCAGTAGTTTGACTTTTAACTTTCTTTGACGGTATTCATGCAATCTGTTTTACCTACAGACCCCTAGAAGTTCGAAGTTGTCTACTCGCTGTGCTAGTGCTGCTTTGACACAGCTGATACCAGAATGATACGTATCTCAGACCAAATATGTTTATTTGCAAACATTAGTTTTTGCATTATTTGTGCATAATGTTCGTGAGCGATTTTTGTTGTTTTGCCTCACTTTGCTAAATATAAACCTCATAACTAGCCCATTGACAACATTGCAAATTGCTTGCAGGGTTTGGACGACAGCACGGTCGGATTTTCTGCAAAATAGTAATTAAAAAAAACTTTTTTCACTGTTCTAATTAATTAGGACCAGAGACACAGTCTTTCATGCCCTCTATTTATCATGCCAAATTTTTAACACGATATCTCATTCCGTGTGGACATAAGTTGGGAAAGAAAACTTCCACTGGTATTTTCTTCAAAAAAAAAAAGTTGTCTTAAAATTTCCACCGGAACAAAGCAGAAACATGGACTTCATTACCTCCTCTTTCATTTCCCAAAGTTTCAGAGCGATACCTCATTTCGTTTAGACGTAAGTTGGGAAAGAAAAATTGAAAACCAGGTTTGGTCATGTGACCCTCCCGTCACATTGCCTTAAACGAAAGAGTGAGCATTTAAAAATTTTTTTTTATTTCCTTAACGATTGACACTTGTGTTGTATTCCATACAGGCAAATATATTTTCCACTTTTTAAATTCCTCTTTATTCGATCATGGTTATCTTTAATTCCATACGTACATGCTGTATTTTCGACTTATTTAAATCCCCCTAATATGTCCACATAATATGTGCACTTAAATAGTAGTTCCATTTTTTTCGTGTGCAACGTCAGTTCGGAAATTTTTATTTTTTTGTCAAGGATAACCGTGGAGTAATTTTTGTTATAATATTTTATATTGTTTAAACAAAATATAGATTTAATAATATAATAAGTAATAATTAATTTATTTAATAATATTGTGTATATGGTAAACAAAATTATTTTATCTTTAAGCAGTTATAAAAATATTCTTTAACAATACTACAAATTATTTTTATTAACATAATTACTTTATTCACTCTCTTTCTATTCTTTCTTTTGCATTCCTTCATTTTTTAGTTCTTCTCAATACGCTTCCATTTAATTTTTCTCAGTCGATTAAAGAGAATAGATTTTGCATTTTTTTCTAAGCCTTGGTGGAACTTTCGACGGAAGGAAATTCACGTATTAATGGGAAATCAGATTCTGAATTTTTCTCTTCTTACCAGGAAGTAGCAAATGGCCACCATGAGTGTACCCATGGTGAAAGAAATTCTGGGCGGTCGTTTCCAAATGAAACTCGAGTTTTATTTTTTCGAAGATACTCAAAACATCGTAAAACCCCAGGATTGAGTTCAGGATTTGATTCATTGCCTGTTATGCCTCACTGAACCTTCCTATTTTTAGAGATAATAAACGGTTAAGAGAAATTAAGAATCATTAAAATATTAAGGAATTTAATTTCAATATTCTGAACTAGATACATTAAATAACGACGAGACGATTAAAAAAAGAAAGAAGATAATCGATTAATCCGTTTAAGGGCATGTGATGCTTAGAAAATCGTCGATTTTACCAGTTTTAGGTTCCCCCAGCTTTTTTTCTAAAATAATAAATATTTTGTCTTAAAAAATTGAGAAATGATAGCGAACATGCTAACGGACGTCCTCACACACTTTTTTTTGTAGGTAAATTAAAAAACGTTTTAATTTACCCTACCGAAAGAAATCTTTGAGTTTTCTTTAGCGAAATAGCCTGGCCCATTTGAGTCTATAAACAAAGTCGATTTGAAACAAAATAGTCTCGGAGATAGTTTGAGAGATTTGGATCCTTTTCAAGATCCTTTTAGCGGTCCTTTTAAGTGTGGTGCGACGGTAATATAATGTTCCTTTTGTATTCGTCACGTACCGGGCGGGCAGAGTAATTTACAGTAGTTGGTCGTGGCTAATCCGCTCTCCCTTTTTAAATTTCTCTTCAAATTATTAACACTTTTTTCTAATTGATGAATTTTCTCATTATACTTATTTATAATTATAACTTATATACTGATATACAATTTTCTAGTTCAATTAAAAAATTTTGTCTTTTTTGGCGTATCTCATTCCATTTACGAGAAACGTTCTATTAATTCCAATTTTAGGCATTAAAAAAAAGTTAGTTATCTGAAGTCATCAAAACCCGTAGATTCCGAATTATTCTGTTTTAGGCTGTTAACTATGAAATTAAAAAAAATCTACTTCTAAATTTTAATCCGAAAGCTTAACAAAGGACCCTTGAGTATCGGCTACTCTATTGAGATAGCCTCTCTGCTTGTTATTTATGACCGTATTCTTATTTCAATTTCGGAAAGGATATTTTAAAGCCTTCAGACCATTTAAACGAGCTTCCTGGACCTTTAAAAATATCTGAGTGCCTGCGGAGAATTTCTCTGAGCTTCTTTGACCTAAAGAATTTTTAGTATATACTCAAAGATTTGTTTCGGTAGGGTAGCAAAACGTGATTAATTTGCACAGCGCTTAGGAAATAGTATCGATTTTTTCAGTGTTAGATTCCCCCGGGTTTTTCCCTAGGATAAAAAATATTTTGCCTTAAAAATCTGGGAAATGATATAGAACATGCTAACGGACGTCCCCACACACTTTTTTTGTGTTTTTTTATCAAAAAATTTTTGATATTGCTAACAACGTGCGTGTATATTTCGAGGTTCTGTGTGTTACAATTCACCCGAACGTTACTTCCAAACTACACAATATTTTCGGCCGAAAACCTTGTTTGCAGGCAATCAAAAAAGTTTATTTCATAAATAATTTCCAGATTATCGGAAAGGCAGATATGAAAAACGACGTAACCTCAAAATAATGCATATACATAAAATTTTTATTTAGCACAATAATTTTTTTTGTTATTATCCCTTAATTTCTGTTGAAAATTTTTGTAACTTATTCTCTCTCTTCTCAGATTCTATGAAAAAAAAATATGGAAGAAAGACGATGCGTATTCTTAAATCAGAAGAATGTGGAATTGCAAGTTATTTCATTTTCAAGATTACTTTTGAAGGGTATGCAATTCGCGACCTTTTCTTCAGCAATTTCTTTTTCATAATTTTCAACCGAAAACTCGTAATTCATCATTTTACTCTTTTTTTTCTTGAATTTTTCTTTCAAATACAGCTGCTTGCTTTACAATGAATGTGATGTTGCTCAGGATTGATGCACTATTTTGTGTCAAACAAGATAGTTACATTTTTTACCAAAGTGATTAATTAATTTCGACTGAAGGGATGAAGCTCAAGACATGAATTTTCAACAAAACACTACCACATTCAACCAAATAATTGAATATTCAACCAAAAAGATGCTATGTCAACCAAGTACGGTTAAATGGAAAATATTGAAAAATTCAGAAATGAACAACGTTTAAAATGTCAATTGTTGTTAATTGAAAAGTTCAAAGTTATAAACAGGGAAACTTTAATATTTTAATGCTTACCGTAAAACTTCAGAATTATAAAATTGAAACCCTTCAAAAATGTAGAAATTATTCCATTTTTAAATAGCATTTTTTTTTAATCGAGCATTCAAGATCAAACTTGTTGGAAAATTTGTTGGATGACAAATTTTCCATTTAAAAGTACATACTTTCAATTTCGAATGTTTCTTTACCATAATTTGATTTTGAAAGTTTACAGTGTCTGCATTGTCTACAATATAGAAAAAAAATGTTGTTAACGGTCACAATGAAGGTGAATTTATTTGTTAATATTAGAAAATTGTCTCTAATCAATGTTACTTTCATGAAAATTAATAATGTAATTAATTTTTCATTTAAAAATGGATCTTCTTGCTTACGAAATTCTTTTTCGTTGAATATATTCATCTGTTTATTTGAAAATTCAACTATTTGGTTGAATGTTTAACTCTTTTTTAAATAAATTCGCTTTGTGAAGATTCATCTTTTTGGCTTAAAAATATATAAAATTGGTAGGAAATAAAAATGTTTGGTAGCAAGTAAACTTTATTGTTGAAAATTCTTACGTTCGGTTGATAATTTGACTTGTTTGGTGGAAAATTCAACTATTTAGTTAAAAATAAAACTATCCATTGAAAATTAAGTTAACTACTTGGTAAAAAATTAACTTTATTTAAAAACGAATAAATTTTCTGGTTAAAAATTCCACCCTTTTTAAGATAATTCACCTTTTTTCTTTATAGTATTCACAATTTTGTTGAAAAATTACATATTTTGGTGCATATTCTTATTTTTTTAAATGAAAATTTATCTTCTTTACAAACAATTATTCTACCCCATTTTCGGTTAAAAATTTATTCTTTTTTTTAGTATAGAAACTTGCACTATTTGTTTGAAAACTGGACTTTTTTTAATAAACAAACCGTCTCGGTTAACATAGAAAATTTTTGGTAGAATATTCAATTAATTGGTTGAATGGGGGACTGTCCCATGTGGGAATCAGCCCAACTTAGCCCAACTAATAATTAGGCGCCAATTGGGCCCCAAATGGGCAGCACAATTAATAAAAAGTTAAATTAATTCACAATTTATTTTAATTAAATAATTAAAGTTTTAAAACTTTACCAATTATTCTGAATTTTTAATTATAAAAACTTATGTTCATAAAGCCAGTGAGTGTTTGATTCTGTGCTTGGGCGTACATTGGGCTTACCCATAGAACGCCCAAAGTGGGCACTATTGGAGCAAACCAGTAGGGCACCAACTGGGCAGCCCAATTAAAAAAAGTGAAATTAATTCACAAATTATTTTATTTAAATAATTACGATGCAATCCGATCAAAATCCTGAAACTTTTCCAATTATTCCGAATTTTTAAGCATCAAAACTCATTTTGACAAAGCCAATCAGTGCTTGAATTCTTGATTGGGCTTTCATTGGGTATACCCATAAAACGTCCATAGTGGATGTTCTAAATTAATTAACACCTTATTTTAATAAAATGAGTAAGTGAATGCAATCTCATCGAAATCCTGGAACGTTTCCAATTATTCCGAATTTTTAATTATAAAAACTTATGTTGATAAAGACGATTTAATGTTTGATTTCTTAATTGGGCTTACATTGGTCATCCCCATAGAACACCCATAGTGGACATCATAAATTAATTGACAGATTATGATAATCATAAGAGTCAGTAGATGCGATCCCAGCCAAATCCTGAAACTATTCCAATTATTGCGAAACTTAAATTGTCGAAACTTATGTAGATAAAGCCGATCAGTGCTTGATTTTTTACTTAATTGGACTTAAATTGGGCTCACCCGTAGAACGCCCAAAGTAAGTACTATTGGAGCAAACGAGCCTGTTCGCACAAAATGTAACTCCAGTTATATCGATAAAGGGCAGTAGAGAGATAAAATATCGGCTGTGGTCAGCTGCTATTTACTTCGGTAAAGTTATTGTAAACTGTATCCGTTTAGAAATATATAAATAAATCGAGATAATGCTGATGAAAAGCGCCGTGCGAACAATGAATTAAGCACACGGGTTGAAAAATAATAAGCAATTCGAGCAGAATCTAGCAGTCATATTTCATTCATATACGAGGGTGCATTGATAAGTTTCCGGCCTGACCAAGAGATAGCGGCACTAGGCCTCCCTTGAGGTGGCGTTCTATAGTACCATCCTTAGATAGCTTGTAGC
>NC_046661.1:62674474-62675813 GCF_010883055.1 Belonocnema kinseyi
CGAAGCGTCCAAAAACGCAACAATGGGTCGGAAAAGTTATGGCCTCCGTATTTTGGGATGCACATGGCATAATATTCGTGGACTATCTTGAAAAAGGTAAAAACATAACCGGAGCATACCATTTATCATTATTGGACCGATTGAAAATCGAAATCGGCGAAAAACGACTGCATTTGAAGAGGAAAAAACCGCTTTATCATCACGACAATGCGCCTGTTCATTCATGCTTAGTTGCAAAGCAAAATTACATGAAATCGGCTTCGAATTGGTTCCGCAGCCACCGTATTCACCAGACCTGGCCCCCAGCGACTATTACTTGTTCCCTAATCTGAAGAGATGGCTCACCGGTAAGCGTTTTTACTCAAATAAGAAGCTCATAGCTGAAACTGAGGCGTATTTTGGAGACCTTCCGATCGAGTACTTTTCGGACGGTATCAAAAAGTTAGAAAATCGTAAGACTCGCTGTATCGACCTAAAAGGAGAGTATTTTGAAAAACAAAACCGACTTTGGCCAAAAAACCGTCTCCGTGTTTCATTTTTCAGGGACTTATCAGACTGCCTAGTAGCATCCTCTTATTCCTACTGACCTCCATCCCAGTCTCTTCCAACAGTCAGCTCAGTCCTAAAAGCATCTAAAGTTGTGTTTTCTGCAATATATTTGGTTTCGTACAAATACTCAACTGATTAGGGGAAACAGCACAAAGCGATCACTTATTTTGTTCATTTCTACAAAGTAAAAACGAAAGAACTTTGTAAAAATAACCCCATCTTACGGAAGCTTGAACGGATTCGACTACCAGAAAAAATGGCGTTCGTAACTGCTTTAGTGCAGACGAGATCGTGGACTAGATAGCCCATCTGCGGCATTGCGGCTCACGCAGCCGCACAGTGCACACGTTAACCAATACAGGCGGGGTTTTCAAAATGATAAAATGCTTAGTTTACAAAAAATATTTATTTATTGTTGTTTTACTTGAAAATGTTACTATACTCTGCTTATCTCTTTGATTTTTTTTTAGAAAATGTCGATTTTAATTTAAAGCGTATGTCTAATTCGGAAACAGTTTTATTATTTTAAGCATATTAAAAATATAATATATAAAATATATTATACATTTACCGGAATGTGAAAAGAAAAATGTTATTGTATGTACATATTTCTAACAAAATATAATAAACAAGCAATATTCGTAAAAAGTTCATTGACTATGTAATTTTATAGATTAAGAATTATTTTCATTTACGAGGGTGGATTGATAAGTTTCCGGCCTGACCAAGAAAAACAACGTTTTTAAGAATTTTTTTTTTTATTTCTCAACATAATCTCCTCCAAGGCTGA
>NC_046661.1:62675913-62690247 GCF_010883055.1 Belonocnema kinseyi
ATGCCCAAAACTGAATGCACGATATTGCCCACACGTTCCAATGATATGCCTACAGCATTAGCTACCTCTCTCAATTTCACTTTGGGAACATTCAACATCATAGCATGGAGTTTTTCGACAATTTCTGGTGTAGTGACCTCTTTTGGGCGCCCAGATCGTTCAGCATCAACTGTGCTCGTACGGCCACAACGAAACTCGGTAAACCACTTATGAATCGTTCCAATCTTGCGAAGATAGTAGCGTTTGATCAAAACTCGAAACTCAGATTTTTCCATATTAAAAAAAACGATCAGGCTCGACAAAAATGGTTAACATTAGTGAATACTAATGCCATCTCTTAGAATTTTCAGGTACTTATCAGACTGCCTGGTAAGAGTTTTTAAATCATGAAGAAGCGTCAAATTTAAAAAAAAAATACTAACAAATATTTATTATTTAATACTTTTAACTTTAGGAATTTAATAATTGTACCTTTTATATTAATTGCGCATAAAGTGGGCTGCCCAACTAAGGCCCAGCTTGTTACCTCAATCTGGGCATTCCTTGGCCTGACCGTTACAACCCAGACAGTAGCCCAGTTGGTCATTGATTGGGCTGTCCAATTGGGGCCCAACTATTAGTTGGGCAATCTAGTTGGGGCTCAATCTGGCCCCAATCAACTTTTCCACATTGGTTT
Source organism: Belonocnema kinseyi (assembly GCF_010883055.1). NCBI lineage: Eukaryota > Metazoa > Arthropoda > Insecta > Hymenoptera > Cynipidae > Belonocnema > Belonocnema kinseyi. The sequence continues at coordinate 62,676,590 of NC_046661.1, forward strand.
TTGTTGAAAATTGATTTTTTGAACTTTATCCCTTCAGTTGATATTAATTAATCTCTTTGGTTAAAAATGTAACTATCTTCTTTGACATAAAATAGTGCATCAATCCTGAGCAATATCACATTCATTGTGCAGCAAGCAGCTGTATTTGAAACAAAGATTCAAGAAAAAAACAGAGAAAAATGATGAATTTCGAATTCTCGGTTGAAAATTATGGGAAAGGAATTGCTGAAGAAAAGGCTGACCCGAGTCGAAATATAGGCCCTACTTTGACACTCTTCACGCTCATATTTGTAGGGGCTAATGTTGTAAAGTGGAGGATATTCCTATACGATTTTTGCCCCTACTTTAGCGCTCTTGTGGGCACAAATTTCTAAATCTTCCATTTGGGGCGTCAAAATAGAGGCTTAGTTTTTGTTTCTAATTTAACGCTCTACCTTCCTGTGCAGAATAAAATTATTTGACAAAAAGTTAACAAAAGTAGATCAAGAAGAAGACGTAGTGACATTTGTGTAATGCTTCAAGTCATTTTGCACATAGAAAAAAAATATCCATTAAATTTTATAGAACTAATCCTACAGTAGAGGATACGCTGGGTAGTTTAATAAAAGTTAAAATTGTCTTTGCTTTACATTGCGTTGAACTAGTCGCGAAACTAAAGAGAACAGTTCTATAAAATTATAACCGATTTTTCGCTACAAAAAATTAATCTTTTGTATTATTATATTATTACTATTATACTCTAATATTTGTTCACAAGTTTAAGCACACAATTATTTACGCTATGCAAATTATTATTCGCTGCGGGGGTTCGAACCCTATAAGTTTCGAATTCCTAACGTCTCTCGGCTGGCCTAGCTTGAAGTATGCAAAAAAGTCTGAAATATAACCTACAGCTGTGCAAGGCCATCTGCAAATTTTTGTAACCCATTCTGTAAAAAAATATTGCTAAGCTTATGATAATATATGTACTAAGATTTTAGATTTGAGAAATATTACAAATTATTATTGTATATTTTATGTGCTTAATCAAGATTTAAACGTAATCCAAAAACATTTCAATATATTTTAAAAGATTTAAAAAGATTCAATACATATTTTTATACATTTAATAGATTTTAAAGGATTTCCACAAATTTCTGACGACTTCTAAAGATTTAACAGACATTAAGAAATCAAGAACATTCTTTATATATTAAAATCCTAAAACTCATTTAAACTCTACTGAAATTCCTTAAAAATTCTTCAAAATTACTTAAAATTCTTTAAAACAATTAAAAATATCTTGACCTCTATTCTTATTTGTGTTATTACACCATTGAGCCATTTCCCTTTCGGGGTAGGCGTGTTACACTTGGTGGGGAAGGGAGTAACGTGAGGAAGGGATATAAAATTTTTAGATTTATCCAGAATTCTCGTGATATTTATTTAAATAACATGTTCGTTCCGCAACACTGCTCCGACCCAGGTTACTGATCAATCTCTCTAGCAATCACTCCAAGTGAAGATCCACACAAAGTCTTCATGTAAAGTTCCCCACTTGGGTCCGTTAGTTCTAAAGTCTTGGTATATTTCTCTAGCTTCTTTTATGCCCATGCATGTTTTCTTGCAGGCTCTCGTGTTTCTGTGGCTTCTTATGTCTTTTCTAAATAGGGGTTTATTCACACATTCTAACCATTTTTTCCGCGGTCTACATCTGGGAACGCTGCGATTTACTTTACCTTAATACACTTGTTTCGTTAGTCGTTCATTTGGCATTCTCCCAACATGCCTGAACCTTCGTAACCGATTTTTTTCCCATTTATCTACGAACCAGTGATCCCAACTTTGGCATGTTGTGCTACTGCGCTTGCCTGGCGCAGCGGTGCTCATTAGTCGCTGTTGGCGCGCGATTCTATTCGGGTATAATTAACAATTATTAAATTAAAATATATCACTTTTATAAATTATACCTGAATATTATAAATAAGTTAATTTGTGATTTAAGGAGAGAGCAAAATAATAATACACAAAGCTTGGTTAATGAAATATAAATGCATTGTTAGACTTTAAAGAAAATATACTATTATTTACAAATTGAACGCACTATTAGTTTATTACCTTACATTATAAATTAGGTAATTTTTGATATACATGTGCAATTTATAATAACTATCTATTTTAATTTCAATACTTGTTGATTATACCCGGTTTAAATCGCGCGCCAATAGCGATCAATGAGTGTCGATGTGCCATGCAAGCGCAGTAGCTCAACATGCCCAAGTTGGGATCACTGCTACTAACCAGTGATCCCAGATCTGAAACGAGACGTGGTCCAATGCTATCGCAGGTCTATGTCCGTATGAATATAGTAGGAGACGATGTAAATGACTGGGTTGCGTGCGCAACCCATTTCTCCCCTTCTGAATTTGAAAACTCGAAGTTGCACGATTGCCGGTCGGCACAGTTAGGCGGTTCTATTTATATCTCTATCTGCTTTCAAATAAAATGAAGATGTTAGGATTTTAATATTTCCAGATTGCTATGCTGGCCATTCTCATGATTTGAATACTTCGCGCGCCTCTTTATATGCGTATATTTTGAGGTTAGGTTATTTCAAGTATAGAATATAAATTATTTAAATATTAATGCTATTATATATATAAATATATGCATATATTATTAATGATAATATTATAATTATGTTATATTATAATAGTCTTATTTATATCTTGAACCGCATTTGAAAGAAATGAAAGAAATTGGCGATTTTGGAATTTATCTCGTTTGGATAAAAACTCAATTATTTGATTGAAAAACTAATTATTTTGTTGAAAATTTAACTATTTTGTAATAAAGTCCTATTTTCTATCAAAAGTTCAACTACTTTGTTAAAATTTTTTTATTTGAAGGTTCATCTCTTTCGTTGAAAATACATTTTTGAAACTGAAAATTAATCTGTACCATTCATAATTATAGTTAAAAATTTAATTATTAGCCTTTAAATTGGGTTAAAAATTCAGCTCTTTAGTAGATAATACTCTTTTTGACTTAATATTAAATAATTTCGTTGAAAGTTCATGTATTTTGTTGGAAATTGACCTTGTTAGGTAGAAATTTAATCTTTTTGGTTGAAAATGTATAATTTTTGTTCAAAAATGCAATTGTTTGGTTGAAATATCAATTGTACATCTTCTTGGGTTTAAAAGTCGATTATTTCACTAAGAGTTGAACTACTTTGTAGAAAAATAGGTTTTTTCGAACAAGGTTTGTTAATTATGCTTGAAAATTTAACTATTTGGTTGAAAGTTTAACTCTTTGATTGAATACTGAACTTGATTGGAAATTTACCTTGTTAGGTAGAAATGTAATCTTTTTGGTTGAAAATGTATAATTTTTTGTCAAAAATGCAATTGTTTGGTTGAGATATCAAGTTTACATCTTCTTGGGTTTAAAAGTCGTTTATTTCACAGAGAGTTGAACTAGTTTGTATAAAAATAGGTTTTTTTCCAACAAGGTTTTTTAATTATGCTTGAAAATTTAACTATTTCGTTGAAAGTTTAACTCTTTGATTGAAAACTGAACATGGTTGGAAATTGACCTTGTTTGGTAGAAATTTAATCTTTTTGGTTGAAAATGTATAATTTTTGGTTAAAAATGCCATTGTTTGGTTGAGATATCAAGTGTACATCTTCTTGGGTTTAAAAGTCGATTATTTCATTAAGAGTTGAACTATTTTGTAGAAAAATAGGTTTTTTTCCAACAAGGTTTTTTAATTATGCTTGAAAATTTAACTATTTGGTTGAAAGTTTAACTCTTTGATTGAAAACTCATATTTTTCGCTTAAAAAATTCAACTCTTTGTAGATAATTCATCTTTTTGACTTTAAAACTAAATAGCTTTGTTGAAAATTCATGTATTTTGTTTAAAATTTGTCTTTTTTTGTAGATCATTAATTTTCTTGGTCGAAAATTTATCTTATTGGTTGACAATCTAAAAACTTTGTTGAAAATTTATTTTTTCCGTTAAAAATTATTTTTTATCTGAAAATGTAATTATTCTAGGATTGATTAAAAATTAAACGTTTTTATCTGGAAATTGAACTATTCCATTTTTGGTTAAAAATTTATCCTGTACATTGTATTAGTTAAAACACCAATTATTTGCTCGAAAATTAATTTATTTTGTCAAAAAGTAAACTTTTGGGTCGAAAATTGATATTTGATATTTTTGTTCCATTTTTAACATCTTTTCAAATACTCACTTAAAATTAATTTTTCAAAATAAAAAACCATTTTCAATTTTTTTAGCAATCATAACAATTTTTGTTATTCTTTATAAATATTTTACAATTCTCAAAAAGCTTAATTTTTTCTTAAATCTGCAAAAATCTACATCGTGTTTCAAATTATTTGAAATAATTTCAAGTTTTAAATTAATTTTGAATATTATCTAAAATTAAAATTGTAACCTTCAAACTTAAAATTTAGCTCATTACAAATTTAACAATTCAAGGCTTTCTGTTTCGAACCATTCTGTTCAAATTTGTATAGTTTTTAACAGTTGTTTGTAATGGATTCTTTTTAAATGAACGGTCAAAAATTCCTGATAATTGACGAAATTTTCTTTTCCTAATTAAAAAATTTCAAATTGAATGGATTAAAAATAAAATTTTTTTGACTGAAATAATATTTTAAGTCATAATTGAAAATAATTTTATAAACTAATATCTATTAATTCTTTAAGTTTGAACAGATTCAGAATCATCTTATAAAACAAATTATTTTTCAATTTTTAATACCTTAAATTAAACTTAAAACATTTTATTTAAAATTCTTTCAATTAAAAAAAATCATAATCGAAAACAAATAAATTAATTTTCTATCAAATAATTGGTGTTTTAACTAATGCAATGTACAGGATAAAGTTTCAACCAAAAATAGAATAGTTTAATTTCCAAATAAAAACTGTGATAAAAAATTGAATTGAACAAGAAAAAAAACGAATTTTCTACAAAATTGTTAAATTTTCAAGGGAAAAGGTGAATTTTTGACTAAGAAAATTAATGATCTACAAACAAAGACAAATTTTAAACAAAATACATAAATTTTCAAAGAAATTACTTAATTTTAAAGTCAAAAAGACGAATTATCTACAAAAAGTTAAATTTTTTAAGCAAAAATATGAGTTTTCAATCAAAGAGTTAAACTTTCAACCAGATAGTTAAATTTTCAACCATAATTAAAAAACCTTGTTGAAAAAAAAACCTATTTATTTACAAAGTATTTCAACTCTTAGTGCATTTTTGACCAAAAATGATACATTTTCAACCAAAAAGATTAAATTTCTATCTACCTAACAAGGTCAATTTCCAACAAAATACATGAACTTTCAACGAAATTATTTAATATTAAAGTCAAAAAGAGTATTATCTACAAAAAAATCTGAATTTTAACCCAATTTAAAGGGAAATAGTTGAATTTTCAACTATAATTATGAATCGTTAATAAGAAAAAATTAATTTATTACTAAGTACTTCAACTTTAAGTTAATAACCGAATTTCCCACCCAAAAATTATGATTTTCATTTTTAACAATATAGTTGCATTTTCAAAAAAACGACTTTGCAACCAAAAAATATTTACAGTTTATATTTCAACCGAAAAATTTAATTTTTAATCGAAAATTATAAATTTTCTATAAAACAATTTAATTTTTACAAAGAAAGACGAATTTTTAACAAAATACATGATTTTTTAACCAAAAATGGTATAGATTAATTTTCCGTTTCAAAAATATATTTTCAACGAAAGAGATGAACCGCTAATTTCTTTCAAATGCGGTTCAAGATATAAATAAGACTATTATAATATAACATAATTATAATATTATCACTAATAATATATGTATATATATATTTATATCTAATAGTATTAATATTTATATAATTTATATTTTATACTTGAAATAACTTAACCTCATAATATACGCATACAATGAGGCGCGCGAAGTAGGTATTCAAATCATGAGAATCGCCAGCATAGAAATCTGGAAATAGTAAAATCCCAATCTCTTCATTTTATTTCAAAGCAGATAGAGATATAAATAGAACCGCCGAAGTGTTCCAACCGGCAATCGTGCACCTTCGAGTTTTCAGATTCAGAAGAGGAGAAATGGGTTGCGCGCGCAACCCAGTCATTTACATCGTCTCCTACTATATTCACACGCTCATAGACCTGGGATAGGATTGGACCACGTCTCGTTTCAGGTCTGAGATCACTGCTACTAACGTCTCTTCCGCACCACATTCTTTGTGAATTATGTCGTTACTCACTTTGTCCATCAGAGTTTTCCCGCATATCATGCGCAAGAATCTCATGTCAATTGCATTAACTTTACTCTTATACTTTTCTTGATAGGTCCATGTTTCGCTAACGTATAGTACAATTGGTATAAATATAGAGTTATGTATTACCATTTTAGCTTTATTTGATACATCTTTACTTCTAATAAACCGCCCAGCTCTACCGATAACCTTCTTACCTTCGTTTATGCGTCTATCTCACTCCTCATCTATCTTCCCATCCCTACATTGAAAAAAAAATTTGCATTAAATCAAGTAGGCTAATTTACTTGGCTGATTTTACTTGAAAGAAGCAAGTATTTTCTTTCTGCAAGGAACCGATTTTCTTGAATCAAGAAAATAATAGAATCAGGACAACTATTTGAATCAAGAATATATTTACTCTAAGCAGAAAACTATTGAGTTAATTTGTCCCATTATAGTCATTTGCGTAAAGTTTAATAAAATATTGAATTAAGAATATTATATTCTCATGATAAGTAACTAAAACTCTAACCAAATTTTTATTGATCCAAGTAAATTCATATACTTATTTTGACTACTATTTTAATTGAAACAATGTTTATGTTCTTGAGACAAGAAAATGAATGGATTAAGCGGAGAATTGATTTCTCTTAGAATAATGCTTGAAAATTTTTCTTCAAATAATTATTAATTTGAAACGAATGTGAATGTCCGATTTACTTCGAAGATACCTATGTTATCAAGATAGAAACACATCAGTTTTTTCAACATAAGAACTGTAGACTTGATACAATAGACATCGCACACATACTATAAAAATTAATATAATGTTCTAGATTAATTTACTTCTTACTGCATAAGTATCTTAGTAAATATAATAATCGACAAGTTGATATGGTATGAAGTTGGTTCTCTTCGCCGCTAACAATTATTTCGAAATTCCATAATATTTATAAAGTTTAAAACATTGGCGCACATAATCAGTTTTATTTATGCAAACGTAGATAGGAATTTACAACTTTGATAAACTACTAATTTTAGGCTGACGCACAAATCAAATCACTCATAAAACTATTAAAAAAACTATAAGTTTATTGCTTGGTGGTGAGAATTAGAAATTTTTAAATAGATTTGAAAAAAGTCTTTTTAATTTTGAAATAATTATGAAGACTCAAAAGTCATTTCATTCCTATAATTATTAATAGGTTATAAATGTACTGCGTCTATAATTTTTTTCGCTGTTTATTTGTATGTATTAATCTACTTAAAATTAAACAATTTCGAATTTTTCTAACCGTAAAACATTTTTGTGAATCGGAAAATGACTGGGAATTTTGTTCCTCGACTAAAACGGCCTCCCTTAAATTATTTGTGTGTAGTGTTCAAGATAAAAAAAAATCATACGAACTTAAAAACAACAATAAATATTCCTGCTAAATACAGGAATTCTTTATTCAATAAAGAAATATTACTTTTTTAGATTCGGTTAGATAAAATTGATTTTTAAAAAGTTTAAAGTTTTATTGTGTGAACCTTCTTTACTTTAAATTACGGTTGTAAGACATAGTTGTATTTTGTTTACTCGCAATTTTTGTGTTCGATAATAGCAGTTTGAAAATCACAAAAATGGCCAAATTCATGAAAGTATAAGTAAGAAAAAAATTCTGAAAATATAAAATGATCATGTGTTATTCTAATTTAAACTAAATAAGTTTTAGGTAGCAGACTTTTTAAATGGAAGCTAGTCGTCCCAAAAACATGCTGTCAAACTTTCAGAACCACAGCTGCATTCTTTAACCCCTAAAAGGTGCCCCGCGCGCTTGGCGCTAGCTGGGCGATGCTGCCCTTTTTTCAACATGTAAATCTTCAAACGCGTTTTTCTCGGATTCATATTTTTCAAAACTGCCCGCAAGGTAACTCCACTGTATTTGATCGATTGAGTTCTCCTTGCATACACATATAGTTGAAATGATTGTCTTCTGTTTGAACCTCTCTGAACTGTAAACAAATTTTTAAAACAATTTCATGCAGATTTTTGGGTGAAAATCAAACTTTTTTAAACGGACGCCATTTTGTCAAAAAAGATTATTTTTTAATTTTTTTAAGTTCACATAGAAGCTATGAGTATAAAATTGAAGAAACTTTTCTATTTTTTCGTTTCAGGCGAATCTGTGAGACACTAGAGTGCGGGCAAATTTGCATCTCCCAGCTGAACATGTTTGACATCTACTCTTAAAATAAAAAATTTAATGCTTATTGATGACTGAAAAAAAAATTATTAGTTCAAAAGTGCCTTAATAAACCATACAAGTTTTGAAAAGATTTTTTATATTCTTCATCCCCAAAAAAATTCCGAAAAATACGCTTATTTTTTAGTTGTTACATGGGTCGCCCCCCTTATAAAATTCTTAAAAATACAATTATTACATTTTCTTGATAATTTAAAAAACTGTTATGCGATGCGTTTTTAAAGCAAAATATTCAAGAAAAAATAATTCAATAACATTTTTAAAAAGTGTATTAAGAAAGCATTTCATTTTATAAAAGAACAATTAAAAAATTGCCAATTAAAAATTTTTAAATAAAATAATTGAGAATGCAAGGAGGAAGCAAACAAATATTTTTCATACGACCACCGTGAGATCGCTTTTAACCTGCAAGTTCTTACACTAAACGTTTCTTTACCGAATTCTTGTTCATCTGATTTCGAAGTATTCTATGCTTGAAAGAAAAATAAAGTATCGAGGTTTTTAAAAATCAGAAAATATTTATTTGTCACTGAGTTATTAAAGCGTTTTTCAACTTAAAAGTTCTTTATAAAATAAGTGAAGTTTAACTATTTTTTGCATATTTTAAATTGCTGTTTTAGAAAAGCAATTCCATATTCAAATCATTGTATAAACGTATGATAAAAGAATTCGATAAATTGAAAACTGTGCGGTTTATGAAAAATTTCCTATAGCAGAACATTATTTTTCGTCACGGATATTATCAAAGCATTTTTGTATTGCAATTTTTCTTTATTATTTATTACCTATGGGTCATTTTTAAGCGCTTTAAATATTAAAAATAACAAGTATTGAGTCCATTGTTAAATAAGTAAAACTTAATTTGCTTTTTCACATATTTAAATTATTGTTTAAGAAATGTTATTTTACATTAAAAATTACGTAAGAGAGTATTATATAAAAGAGTTGGATAAATTGAAAACTGCGCATTTTACGAAGAATTTTTGTTCATTGTTCATTACTTTTAGATATTTTACAACATTTTTAAATATATTAAGAAAAAAAAGTATCAAGCCTTTTTTGAAATAAGTAAAATTCAGTTCTAACATTTTTCTAAATAAAAAATAGTATATTAAAGGAAAGATATTATAACAGTAGATGCGTCAAGTGGCGGCGGAGTGGGGATATAATTATTAGTAGGTCTTGATAAATGTAGACGGCACTGTCGGCGAAAATCTTGACCTACTCAGCTGTGCCTCTCTCCACGCACAAGCATCTGTCCCCTCTTAACAGTTGTTGTGAGTAAAATTAGCGAAAGAGGCGCTGTCGCCGAATAGATTTTCAGTTGATAATAGAGTTTTCTGAAAATTATAATGATCACTGGAGCAATTAGAACTATGTGTTACCCGATGATCTAGGAAAATAACAATAAACTAACAATAACTAATAACAAATTCAAAATTTTGTAACTCCAAACTATTTACATATATGAAATTTCATACTTATTAAGTATGAAATTAATGACAGGTCTACGTGTACAGAAATTTCGGCACGAATTTCAGGACGAAGGGGCTCTATATATCGACATTTTGGTACGATTAGCTGGATATTTTCGGTACATGTTTTGCATAGTTCACATGGGTTGAAGCCTTTACGTCTTTCTTACAATTATTTCTTAACTATATTTTGCTAATTAATAGATAAATATATATTTATTTATAGCGGACAGAAAGCCCATTTGAGTAAACATTTCAATTGAACTTAAGTTATAAATTTTAAACTTCTGTAACCGACAATTTTATTCACAATTCATATTGACTTATTGTACCTTATTATAATACCTTTTTATACAAGATAACAATTTGCTTTTTAATTTATAAAAATTTAAAGAATTGTAAGTAGACATGACAGTTAAAAGAAATAGAAAATATTTCAGGAAAAACAACAAAAACGATGAGATCAAATAGGAGTGTCAGAAGTGCTCTGCCCTCTCATCCCAGATATATACTTGCTTTTCTTTACGCCTCTAGGTTTAATTCTTCAATTCAAAGAATGTGGTACTCGGGAAATTTACTAAAGCTAACAGAAGATATGGAGTAGAAATTTCCAGGACACGTTACTTCCATTCAGTTCTAGGTTCTTCGATAGAATTTCGGAACAGGCACCAAAAATAATTTTCTGAGACTTTATGAATCTATATGTTTCATGAAATTATGTGTTGAATGATATATACTTTGAAGAGACCATTTTTTGATACCTCATATATATGCAGGCCGTTTAACAAATACTTAACGCTTTTTCATGACAGTTTGGACCCCCCCACCGGTCGTTTTTTCTGCATAAGGTCTGTGTATGATTAACATTGGAGTAAACCACGTGGTGCCCCCCCCCCCCCAGAGCATTACAAATTTTTGTAACGGCCTCGTATGTAATATTTATTTTTCTCTAGATCTTATTGATTCGCCGAGTGATTAGGAATATGTATTGTCATTAAATAATTAAATCCCCAAGATTAACTATTTTTTTAAGTTCTCTAAGACGATATTGCGAATAGAATAGAATTATTTCGATGTATTCTTAGGTTACAAATATGTACACAATATATTTATCTTAAAAATGTTATTGGAATTTTTTTCTGGATAATGTAAATTTCTCAACTTACCAGAAAAAGCAATAAAAAATAAAACTCGAAATGATTTTTTAAAATTATGAAACTCAATTAGTGATTTGCAGAGATAATTAGATATCTTTCATGAAATATGTTTACAAGAAAGATTATAAATAAATATAATGTTTGTAACGTCAAGACGTTTGAAACCAAACCTTTAGAATTGCACAATTTTAAACACAACCGACTTGAAGTTGTCGTATTTTCTAAGTCATATCACTTTAATTTCAAAATTTTTTAAATGAGACTGTATAAATTAAAAATTAAGAATGTCTGTAAATCTAAGTTATAGTAAAAAGTTGTAAATGAAATAGTGCTACGTTGTTTTTGTTTTAAAAATCGAGCACGATAAACACCCATCTTAAAATATCAAATAACAATATAACGTCATGAGCAATCATTAAACAAATAAATATTAATCAAAGTTGAGCAAAATTACATTTAATTTCAACTGTAAATATTTATGAAAATATCAGACAAATATTTGTCTTGAATTAAAGATACAGTTCGTTTAACATAATTTTCTTTATTCAACCAAGATATACTTTCAAATCAACGAAATATGTCCAATTAAAGAAAGTTCTGTATTCAAACCAAAGAATTATTGCTTTGAACTAAAGAAATATCTTTGAATCAAATAATACCATGGCTACAGGTACTGAAATTTCAGTGCAAATAGGTAGATTTTTTGGTAAAAATGGAGGTGGAAAAGGGTCTACTTCTATGAAATTTCGATTTAACCGATTTTTTCGGTAGGGTAGAGTGGGGTTAAAAGTTCCAGGGGGAAAAAGTGCCACATACGATAACACAAAAAGTAATAATTTGTAGGGCGGGTTTTAATGTGGCCAACGTTTATTTTTCATAACACTGCGCCTTAATTAATTGAGGCATTTCCTTGGCTTTTGCATAAACACACACACACACACATATATATATACATTAAAGTTCCACATTTTACAATATTTGGCAGTTTTGTTGTGTAATATGTGACTCGTTTTCGAATGAAAGCTAGTGAATATATTTCTTAAATTCATAGAACTTTTCTTTGCATAGAAGAATATTTTTTCCGATTTTTAATAGTGACATTTTTGTTTTTAATCTTTTTAATGCTTAAGAGTAATTTTTCATACACTTTTAACATTATTCACGTAACCTATGGTACACTCGTTTAGTCTCCTAAACTAGATGTCAAGTTCGTTAGCCAGCCATTTTGGATATAAATTCAAAAAGTGGGATATAAAAATTCTATGTATGGTTGTTAATAGTACTCAGAAATTCAAACAATTTATCTTCATGACTTTTTTCTATTAAAAGAAAATTATCAGAGTTAGAGCATTTTCAAAATCCCAAAAAAAATAAAATAAATTGAACATTTTAAGCCCAACACGCATGATATGAAAAAAAATCAAGAAAAGAAAAACTTTGCCTTTTGAAAGCCCTACAGGATTATGATAACTTTTTTAATTTGGTCGAAAAGTTGAAAATTCTTTTGTTGAAAACGCAATTTCGTTTAGCTTGAAATTTTAGGAATATGGTACTAACATTTTATCATTTATAATTCCGAAAGTATTAGAATCGTCCGAAATTTCAAACCTTAGTTTTTCAGCGGATCTCAACGTTTTAAGACCAATAGTTATGGTTTTATCCATCGAAAAATCGATGCAAAATTTGAAAATTGAAATTTTAAGCCAAAAGACGACAGATGCGTACAAAAGTTGAAAGAAATAATAATAATTTTTAAAAGACATATAATTTTGTTACAAAAAATTTATAAATAAGGCTTGATGTTTTGGTTTAATTTATTGAAATTACTATAAAAAAAATTCAAATTTTGAGCGATAAGACGTAAAATACGAGAAGAAGTCTCAAAACGGAATTTCAGATTTTGAACATTGCTAAAAAATTTCTTTTAACAATTTATTTATATGACTTGTCATAATGGTCTTATTTACGCAAAATATTATGAAAAAAGTAACAAATTGAAATGTTCAGCCAAACGGCGTGAAATGCGAAAAACAGTTCCATGCGGCTGAATTGCAGCTTTTAAAAAGTAATGTAAAAAATTTCAGATCATTTCTGAGTAGGACTTTATATTTTGGTTTAATTAATCAAAAAAAGGTGTGTAAAAAAAAAGAAAATTCAAATTCCGGACCAAACGGCGAATGATACCGAATTTTCAGGGAGAAATTGCAGCTTTTAAAAAAGTCCTACAACATTTTTTCAACCATTTTTTGGGTAGGACTTGCCATTTTGGTTTTATTTATCGAATAACTGATATAACATTTATAAATTTTTCAAACTAAAAAACGGAAATTCCCATTCAAGACTTTCACGCCCCTATCTCCAATAATGGTTTAAAGTTTATAAGGACTCCAGCCTCCAAGGCATTGCATAATTACAGCGATTCCCAAACTAGTGCCGCCGGCCGATGAGGCTGTCGCCGGCAGGGGGATGCCAC
>NC_046661.1:62690257-62703180 GCF_010883055.1 Belonocnema kinseyi
GACCCTTTCATTGTCATGAGATTAAAGGCTGTTTCAATAACTAAAACCCCAAAGATATGGCTCAATTCAATTCTAATTATCTGAATCATTTTCCTGTTGTAATTTTAAGAGAATGAAAAAAAAGTTGATGAAAATTGGTTAAAATTTCGAATAATTAAACACATCGTTAATAACGCGCCACATTACAAGGACTGTCGACTGGCATTGAAGATATTAACCGATTTTCATCAACTTTCTTTTCATTTGCTTAAAATTAGATTAGGAAATTGACTCAACTAATTAAAATTGAAGTTATTAACATATTAACACATTTTTAATTTTTCTCAGCCGGTTCTAATTCTCTCGCGAGAAGCATGGTGTGTCAAGTAGTGAAGGAGTCAAGTGTCCCCCCTTGGCGGCAGGGTATTGTGAAAAAATGTGAGTGTGGCGACCCTGCCGCTCCCCAGAAAGTGCATAAAAAGTTTGGGAATCGCGCCATAATAGCTACTTCTCTTTACCTGCTGTTGAGACAATTTATTATGCTTGAAATACCTCTTGTATTTCAAAATGTTGTGACATAATATTTTTACCCACCCTTAATTTACCTTTAAATATTTCATGACCTAAAGTACTGAGAAGGGGAAATAGGTCCTTTAAATTCTCCTCGGCAAAGATATTTTACACACTTTTGCTTACGTTTTCTTGCTAATAGTTTTAAAAAGTTATCACTTGTACTCAAAGATATCATTTTATGAAGTTCTAATGAGATTAGGGCTTTTTCCAACGATTATAGATTCTTACAACGCCCCAAACACTCACAATCAATCTTCCCGGATTCGCGAAATCAGGTTCGCGAAATAAGGTTCGTGAAATCTGTTTCGTGAAACAAGGTTCGGAAATTGAGTTCCGCGTAATAAAGTAAAAATAAAAACAATACCCAGTGCAATGAAGTCAGTGGAATTTTGTGCATACAAGGGGTGCTCAAGTGTCAGAGGAGACGGAGTAATACTTTTTTGTTTTCCCAACGAAAAAGATCCGCGACATAAGGGGTCGTCCACAAATTACGTAAGATGTTTTTCTTTTGTTTATATCGTTGTGTCCTTCTCAACTTCACAGCAATTTTATGCTCGTCTTTATTCAAACAAAAGAAAAACGTCTTACGTAATTTGTGGACGATCCCTAAGGAATGGTGCTCTAATGCAGGTAAGATCTTCAATTTTGAACCATTTTTAAGCATAACCATACATAAACAAATTCTTAATTTGTTGAGAACATAAGTTGTACTTGAAATCTTTGAAATCTCCATGAATTCGTTGAAATCTCTTGAAGTACTAAAAGTCTTTGTGAAATCTTAAAATTTGTGTGAAACCTTTGTTAATCTTTTCAAAGTCTTGTAAAATATTTGAAATCTGAATTTTTTGAAAAATATTTTGAAATGTTTTAAAATTATTATGAAATTTTTGAAATATTTGTGAAAGCTTTCTTTAACCTTTGTAATGTTTGTTAATCTTTATTTCTCAGAGTCTTTAAAATCTTTGAAATCTGGTGTACTGCATCCTTTTCGAAATGTTTGGAATTTTTTTATTCTTTTGAAACCTGTATTGAATTTTTATGAATTTTTAAAATCTTTGTGACATCTTTTTGAAATCTTTTGCATTTTATAAATCTGGTTTACTATACACCCTTCTCAGCCTTTAAAATCTTTAAAATCTTTCTAAAGTTTAGAATTTTTAATAAATGTTCGAAATCTGGTGCACCCGCCTTTTTCAAATTTTTGAAATCCCTGCAATCCTTATGAAACGTTCGAAATTTTTGGGAAATTTTTGTCTAATTTGTAAACTATTTGTGACATTTTTAATTAATCTTAAATGTTAAATCGTTTTAAATATTCTAAAATAATTTGAAACCTTTTAAAATCGGTTTAAATAATTTTAAATCTTTAAAATCTGGCGTACTGCATCCTTTTTAAAATGTTTGGAATTTTTGTGTTCTTTTGAAATCTGTATGAAATTTTTATGAATTTTTGAAATCTTTGTGACATCTTTCTGAAATCTTTTGTATTTAGAAATCATGAAAATATTTTTAATCTGTGTAAAATCTTTTAGATTTTATAAATCTGGTTTATCATACCTGTCACTGTTTTGTAACATAGTGTACACTCAAAAACCGAGTGGTTAACCCCTGAAAAATCCTTTATGTCTCCATGGCTCCTTTTAATTTTTAAACTGAATTAATTTCTAAATTTTCAACTAATAATTTATATAATTTGTAAGTTGAATACCAAAAAAATTATTCTATATTAACATAAACAAAATTAAAAACGTATAGAATTATTAACAATATTATGGTCTGTTCACTGCGGTCTATACAATAATTGGTAAAGTCTGACAAAAGTACCTAGAACTCTATTTATTCTGCAATGAGTAAAAGATAAATTATATATTGAAAAACAAAATACTGTTCAGTAGAAAGTTGTCTTCTAAATGAGAGGTTGCTTTCATAATAGACTAAAATATTCGAATTACTTTTCGAATTTCAATAAAATGACTGTTTTAAAAGAGAACAAATTTAATGCAAGGTTCTCGTGAAAAATTAAAAGGAGACTTCTTTTTTGTGTCGAGATAAATCAGAAAAAGGGTAAAAATTTTTTTAAAACATTTTACTGTGTTTTAACAAATCAGTGGTCATTTTTTATTTCACCTGCTAGTGAACCATACTTTTTGTCCCTGAGTTAGTTAAGAACGGTATAATTAAGTTCCGTGCATCAATAAGGTAAACTTTTTTCTCTGCAATTTTGAAAAAAAATCGAACATTTTTTACAATATACATAGAGCTTTTTCTAAGTTTTGGACCCAAATATTATGACCCACTATTATGACCCACATATTACGACACAAATATTTAAAGCACCCGCTCTCCCGGGTAGAAATTATAACTTGATTCTTAGGAGGCCCTGTCTAGATTTCCTATTTTCTATCGAGGCCCTAAAGTGGCAATTTATCGAGGGCGCAAGCGAAAGCGTCACGCTCGACTAGCGAGGTCATCAGTAGGAAACCCAATAAGGGCCTATTAATAGGGTCTTTATAGAATCTAGATAGTCCCTCACACACTATTATTCAAAAGCATATGCTATTGTTTCTTATTTTGTTGATTCAAATAAAATATTATTAAATTATTAAAAAATGGATCATGCTTTAAATTCTGAAGTGTGATGCTATGGTTGCATTAGTATTAAAGTTTAACCTGCACATTGCCATAATCTATTACCAGAAATTTTTGATTCAAATAAGAAAAATATTAATCCAATTGTAAAATACATTTTCTGTGCAAAAGTGTAATCTGAAGATTTTACACCTTTCTGTAGCCTCTGACAAACACTCCTCCGTTTTCTCGTATTTTTATCGACATTCGATTATTAACTATACTCCGCACGTTATTCTAAAACTAAACTTATTGTTAAATTTGACTAGAGAAGACTTATTACTAATAACTAAAGAAAAACGCAGTTTATTAAAATATCCGCAAGCGCCGAGAATCGAACGCACGCACAGCAGGCATATAAGTCGGACGTCTAATCCCCATAGCCACGATGCCACGCTGAGTGCGGTATCATAAATGCTTGACGGCATTCATCCGATACTTTAGAAATTAGGAAAAAAGGTTTTTGAAGCTCGATTTCTTATATATGATTTTTAAACGTACTTACGTGAGTTTAAATTGAATCGACCTTTAAGAAAAATTCTTTTCAAGTTTTTAAGGCACCAAATGTTTATAATTTTTTCAGAAAAAAATGAAATTTTTCAAAGTTTGCATTTCGGTAATTTTTTTAATTTGATCTTTTTTAAGTTTAAGTATAATTAAGCATAAGAGCATTAAGGTACTTTTTTCGCACTCACAGCTGTATTATCCGTTTTACCTATCGAGGGCTTTGCAAGGTCCTCTCGAGAAAATCATTAATTGATAGAAATTATTTTTCAAATATATTTTTATGAATAAAGCTTTTTATCTTGTTTAATTTAAAAATATAGTGCTAAGAAGTGAGTATATAAATAATGTAAGACAAGTAGCACACGACAATAACCTGTCGAGGGCCAGGAGAGGGAAAGCCTAGATTCTTCCAGCTAGGAAATCTGTCTGTGGCCTCGTCCCAGCGCGTCAACAACAGATGAAAATGTTCAAGCAGTGGAAGAAATGGTGTTGAAAAATCGCCAAATTACCATCGCATGACCATCGCTCAGGAGATGTTGAATGAAGTCACTAATGATCCTCAGCCTCCATATTCACCGGATTTGGCCCCCAGTGACTTTTTCTTTTCCCAAAACTGAAGAGACCCATGAAAGGACATCGATTTTCAACGATTGAGGACATAAAAACTGCATCGCTGAAAGAACTCAAGGCTTTACCACAAAATGATTATTAGAAGTGCTTCGATGATTGGAAAAAGTGTTGGCACAAGTGCATTATATCTGAGGGGGATTACTTTGAAGGGGACAACAAAAAATTTGAGGAATAAATTAATATTTTTTGAGAAAACCATAAAGTCGCCTTATTTTTTGAACACACCTCGTATGCATCCTATAGTCCGTTGGTTTTATGGTCTACGACTATGACTATACTGAGTCTGTTGCAAGAAAACTCGAAGCGTAGAAAGAAGGGCTAGTTACGAGATCTTTGGTAGAAGTAAGCCGAAAATTAGGAAAGTAATAATTGAATATTGTTACGGCCAGGCCCCAATTCCTACCTGACTAATTCATCCATACAACTTTTTTCCGTATCTCCTGTGGTTTTGCCAAAAATTTGCATTTGTAACATTTTGTGCTATTACAATACTTTCGCAAACATGAATGATGAGAATGTAAAAATTATTCCATATTTTAATGGGTGAAGACTTATTTTATGCATTACAATTGTAATTTTAATTACAAGTTCTAAGTTTTTTAAAAATTGTTTATCTTAAAATTATTTCTATTAGAACGTTTTCTATGTAAAATTCTGAATTCTAATTTATAATGAAATGTCCTATTTTTCATGGTTTTAATTAAAAATAATTTATCATTGAAGGCTTTTAATTCGAAATTATATAATCTTTATCGGTTAAATTCGATTTATTTTAACTTTGCAAGCGTTCCACATTTAAGAGAACAATTTAATAAATTCTGAAATTATTTGATTTTTATCCTTGCGAAATAATAGCAGAATTTTTATTTAAATACTGCAACCTTACAAGTTATACATTTGTAGAGAAAAGAAAAAGTTTCGAACAATAGTAAAAATTTAGTACAAGTTTATGGAGTTATTTTGTACATAGAATCGATTAGTGCAGTTCACTTCTAATCTAGGATCAATATTCAATAGATTGTATCAAATTATTCAATAAAAACTTGCCGCAAGGAATTGAAAATGTAATACATGTTTCTTTATCCATTTTAAATAAACATTTATATTATTTAAACTTAATAGACCGGAATTGTGTGATACCAATTCAAAAAATAAATATTTACTTAATTGCAAAATTAGCATTACAATTAATTTATGTGGAGAACCTTTAATATTGCTACTAATTTCACAAATAAAATAAGGATTAGAATTGCAAAAGTATTATAATTTTATAGTAATTTGTTATTTTGTAAATCATATCAGAATCCCTGCTTCTACTTTGTCGATGTTTAGAGAAATCTTTACTAAGATAGGGATTTGCTGCGAGGAGCAATTGTTAATATAGATCATCCTACCCTTAGAGTAACGATTTTACCTACAGAGAAAGAAGGAGAAAGTTAGTACGAAGAGAGCAGCAGCTGCGCACCCGACGAAAGTAGTAGCTATATATATTTTCTCCCCACTCTGTCGCCATTTGCAGCTTCTATGTTATAATATCTTTGATTAAAGTTGAGTTCAACAACATTTAGTTTGAAGTTGGTTGAGGCTCACGATACGACTTGGTACGACCCTGCCTTTAAATTCTTACCCGAGATTTTGACACCGAGATCCAAGTGCTTCGATAGCGAAGTCGGTAGAGCGCGCGGTTAGGACACACCATGGTTTAGATAGTTTTTAGGTAGGGTTCAATCCTCGGCGAGTGCGATTTTTGAAAACGTCTAGGCGTGCGGATTATATGTGTGAGTAATAGTGTGCGCGAATTACGTATTTTAATAATTTAAAAAATGAAGATTATATAACAATAATTTCGGAAGCAATTTTTTTCGTTGAGAAATAGTGTTCAGTTGAGGCTCTAGTCTATTGTTCCGATACTACATATTCTTAGATTAAGAAAATATATTCAGAAATCATTTCAGAAATCATTTCTTGGTAGTAATCAGCAATCTTGGGAGTATCAGAAATCATTTCTTGGAAGTAAACTATGTTCTGCATTTGAATATATCTATATATGAAGTAACACAGTAAAGTTTTAGATTAATAAAATGCAATATTCTATCTATAAGAATACATTTTCTCAGATTAAGAAAATGTACGCTTGCTCCAAGCATACGGTAGCAAGTATTTATTTATTTGGAACACTCTCATATTCTATTGTCCCCATTCGAACCTGCGATTGACTTAAATCAAGTAACGTTTACTTGCTACAAGAACAATTTTTTTCAGTGTATATTTTAAAATTACTTTAAAGTCTTAAAACTTATTTGAATTCTACCGAATTTCCTGAAAAATTCTTCAAAATTTAAAAGAATTTTTAAATCCCGTTAAATTATTTTGAAATTCATTCAAATCCGTTTAATCGCTCGAATCGAAATATAGGCCCTACTTTGACGCTCGAAGTGGAAGCATTGTCCCTACTTTGCGGCTGTTTATTATACTGCCTCCTACGTAGCCACTCCTAAAAATATTTTCATTTTATTTTGCTTCTCTATAAGCTTCAGCTCCCTACATTAAATGTCTTGCCTCTATATTTTTGAGTTTTACTTACGTCTCTCTTAAAGCTCAATATTCTCCGTAGAATTTTTAAATTATCTTTTAATGCTCTTATATTTTAACGCACAAAATATTTGGCGTCGTTGCCTCGACGCCTGCGCCCTCGTGACAGATACTTTCTTGTTTTCTCTAAAATTCCATCACCACATTTTGTGAAAGAAATAGTTTAATTGGTTTTAAATAATAAATATTAAAGTGAAAACATCAAAATGGCTTCAAGGGGAAAGCAGTTTGCCCTAATCTGGTGGCTGCAAGCAAAAGGAAAAATTCAAACCAGCACTAAGATTTTAAAGATAGTTATAAAGAACCCAGATCCAAACCCAGGAAACAAAAATCCATTCACTTCTGTTTAATGGGTTTCGAAGTCTTTTGAATTGCGTATCTGGCACTAGAATTCCAAAATTGCTGCCGATTTGTTTTTAAAAGACTTCTAGTCATTTTAATTTTGTTGACTAACGTGTATGCCGTAAAAGAATAATAACTGAAATAGCAAAAGGAATCTAGTAGACCTGCGCATTGTTTTTTTTAATCTTTCGATAATTTATAAATTTAAAAAATCGTGTGAAATATGACAGCTTAACCCCAAAAAAGTCGGTCTCATTCAAAAAGAAGGAAACCGATTCAATATAACCTTGCTTGAAATGGTCATTGCAGTACATGGCAGATTCGAAGCTACTTGAGAAAATGACCGATTCACATTGTCGCCAACCAATTCTGTTTTAACTTTCTGAATCTGCAAATGACAGATATGCAATACACAGAGTCGTCTTTTCAATGGATTCTTTTTTCCTGCCCCCCCCCCCCCCAAGGTATCAAACACACGAGAAGAAACGTCAAAAGAAAAATGTAAGAAAGATACAAATCTTTTGCATTGAGTTTTTTCTGTGCCATACAAAATAACTCCAAATTAGTTACAACAGATTCTAGAGAAATAGATTTTCCTTTCACACAATTTTCTTTTCCATTGACGAATCACGAAATTGAATGATTTCAGATTAAAAAGTTAGAAAATAGGGCAATGCCAAAACCTTAAAAATTGAATATTTTAAGATTAGATCATTGAAAATTATTTACACTTAAAAGCGTTCAAAATTAAATAATTAAAAACTGCAAACTATTGAATTTGAACAATTATAAATTCAAGGCGATCAAGATTTGACAATTTAATAATCAAAACTAAATTGAATCATTTAAAGTTGAAGCTTCTGGAATTCTAGAATTTAAAATAGTTATTACAGAACGAAATTATAATTTTAACATCAAGCTAATTAGGCGAATTGTTATAAAATCAATAATTACTTATTTCAAAAGAGGCTTGATACTTTTTTTGCTTAATAAATTTAAAAATGTTATAAAATATCTAAAAGTAATGAACAATAAACAAAAATTCTCCATAAAATTTGCAGTTATCAATTTATCCAACTCTTTTATATAATACTCTCTTGCTTAATTTTTAATGCAAAATAACATTTCTTAAACAATAATATAAAATATGTGAAAAAGCAAATTAAGTTTTACTTATTTAACAATGGAATCAATACTTGTTGTTTTTAAATATTTAAAGCGCTTAAAAATGACCCAAACGTAATAAATGATGAAGAAAAGTTGCAGTACAAAAATGCTTTAATAATCTCAATGACAAAGAATAATGTTCTGCTATACGAAAATTTTCATAAACCGCACAGTTTTCAATTTATCGAATTCTTTTATCATACGTTCTTTCACAAATATTAGAATAAATATTTTCTGATTTTTAAAAACCTCCGTAAAACGCATAATTTTCGATTTATTGAATTCTTTTGTAATACTTTTTAACTCAGTTTTTAATTTAAAATAACAATACCTAAAAAATAATTTAAAATATATAGAAAAAATTGATAAAAATTCTGTAAAGAAACGTTTAGTGCAAAAACTTTCAGGTTAAAAGCGATCTCACGGTGGTCGCATGAAAAATATTTGTTTGCTTCCTCCTTGCATTCTCAATTATTTGATTTCAAAATTTTTAACTGTACATTTTTTAATTGATCTTGTATAAAATGAAATGCATTCTTAAGACACTTTTATTTATGGTTTTTATATAAGGGCAGATGTCAAACATGTTCAGCCGGCAGATGCAAAACTGCCCGTACTCTAGTTTCTCACAGATTCGCCTGAAACGAAAAAACAAAAAAGTTTCTTGAATTTTATTTTCATAGCTTCTATGTGAATCTAAAAAAATTAAAAAATAATTATTGTTGACAAAATGGGGTCCGTTTCAAAAAAGTTAGATTTTCACCCAAAAATCTGCATAAAATTGTTTAAAAAATAATTGCTTAAACTTTTTTCGTACAGTTCAGAGATGTTCAAACAGAATACAATCATTTCAACTATATATGTATGCAACGAGAATTCAATCGGTCGAATACATTTTGATTTATCTGGCGGGCAGTTTTGAGAAATATGAAACCGAGAAAAACGCGTTTAAAGATTTGCATGTTGAAAAAAGGCAGCAACGGCAGGATAGCGCCAGAAGCGCGGGGTGCCTTTTAGGGGATAAATAATGCAGCTGCGGCTCTGAAAATTTCACAGCATGTTTTTGGGACGACTAGCTTCCATTTAAGCAAAAAAAATCGATTTTTTGGAACTGTTACATGGGTCGCCCCCTTAAAGCTTATAACTTTGTTTTATACTGTCATATATTTATTTTGTTATTATTTACATACTAAAAAAGAATTATGTAAGTATATGGATGATTGCCAAAATGTTAACCATTTTTAGTCAAAGACATTTTCTATGGTTAATGAATTCTTTGACTGAAAAACTTATTTTATTAACTTAATTTTATTAAGTTTTTATAAATATACGTACTAATGATATCCGCATTAAATTTTCTATAATTAATCACATGTTGAAATAAAATTTTCTATGATCATTCAATTCATTGACTGAAAAACTTAATTTTGTTAATTTTATTTAAAAAAACCTAAATCTATACTTAGTTATTCAAAATAGTAACATTATATGCGCGCTACAGTACGCTGGAAGCATTGCATTGCTAATTAATAACATAAAAATATAGAACAAGATATTAACTATTTTAGATAGCAAAAGTAAGAATATAAAATTGAAAATTATTTCAAAAATTCCTGCCTAATAATGGAATTTATTTTTCATTAAGGAAAAATTAATGTTTTGAATTTGGCTAGATTAACTTTTTTTCTAATGTTAAAAAGTCTGTTGTCTTAGACTTATTCAGTTTAAATTAGAATAACACATGATTATTTTATATTTTTAGAACTATTTTTTTACTTATAACTTTCATGAATTTTGCCATTTTTGTGATTTTCCAACTGCTATTATCGAACACGAAAATTGTGTGTAAGCAATATACAACTATGCCTTACAACTCTAAATTAAATAAGGTTCATATAACAAAACTTTTTACTTTTTAAAAATCAATTTTATCTAACCGAATCCAAAAAAGTAATATTTCTTTATTGAATAAAGAATTCCTGTATTTAGCAGGAATATTTATTGTTGTTTTTATGTTCGTATGATTTTTTGTTATCTTGAACGCTACACACAAATAATTTAAGGGTGGCTGTTTTAATCGAGGAACAAAATTCCCAGTCATTTTCCGATTCACAAAAAAGTTTCACGGTTAGAAAAATCCGAAATGGTTTAATTTTAAGTAGATTAACATATACAAATAATCAGCAAAAAATATTATGGACGCAGTACATTTATAACCTTTTAATAATTTTAGGAATGAAATGACTTTTCATTCTTGCATAATTATTTAAAAATTAAAAACATTTTTTTCAAATCTATTTAAAAATTTCTAATTCTTACCACTGTTATGCGGTAAATTGTGTAAATGACTTTTTTTGTATCAGCTTGAAGTCAATCTCTGACTTCAAGCGCTTTATTAGTATATATTGATACAAACTTAGAACTGGCTCCTCGGCACGAGGTAACGTTTTATATATGCTAATTACACGTAGAGTGGGGGTAAATATCTGTGCTTAACAATCCCCTTCTTAGACTGAACTTAGTCTCTAAGTTTTGTTTCTTATATTTAAAGGCTTAGTCTTTTTAACTGTGCACGCAGTTTCATGTTTTAACATTCATTCGGGAGCTGGTTGGGGAGATGGTTGGGTTTGGTATGTTACAATATGGGGTTGGTTGATTAATTTACTTCTATTGCAAAATAATTTGAATGTTCTCGGAAAACATCCCTTTTTGCATTTAAGGATTCCTAATTTACGTAGAGTATAGAGAGTTGTTAGTGCTAAAGCGGCGTAACCTACATATTGTAACCATTCCAAACTGGTTTCCTTCCAGTTTTTAAGCCTTCTGTGAGTAGCGATAGTTTCTAAAATACTTTCGGTGTCATCTAGGCTAATTCTGGCTCGCTTAAGTTTTTCGTGTGATATTTGTTTAGGAAGTTGCACTAATCTTTGTTCTAAATTGTTCATGTCTTTCTGGTCAAATTTTATGTCGTATGTCATATTTAGCCATTGCGTCGAATGAGTTTCGTATGATTTTTCTAATTCTAGAATATCGTAGCTGTTATACAATTTGCATCCAAATCCTGTAATTTTTTGTGGTTCGGTAATTTTTTCAGTTCTTATTGAGTCTTCGCAGCTTATGTCTAATTCTAATGGTTTTGAATGTACTATAATATAACCATTTAGTATAGGTATGAAAGTTCCTCTGTGTAACAGGTAAGGTGATTGGTTACATTTATTCTCCGAGTATCTTTTAAATAGGCTGGCTTCGCAAGATTCGCTATCTATTAATTTTACATTAGGTTGGTTTCTTTTGCATATTTTGTATATATCTATCTGTTTGCATTTGTCGATAGTCTGTCTGTCGGTTGGTACGTAAGAGTCTCGGTATTTAATGATCATGTCGTGGTCGGGGATGATTGACATGTGGACTTTATTTACTTGGACCGGGATGGGAACTATTCTTTGCAATGAAACTTCTTCTTTCTCAATTAATGGCATCTCCAATATATATGTAAAAAGACCTTGGATCATTGCTTCGGAGAGAGTGCTGATGTCTATAATGTGCTGGTAATTTTCATTTATTCATTTATTCATTTAATTGACGAGCAGGAAGCCCAATTACAGATGTATTCTACAAAGAGTATTTAATTGCTAGTTAACCTAAACCTAAACTAAATATTATCTTAATCTAAACTTATGTAAAATCGACTAGAATGTACGACCTAACACTAGCATAGAAACGGGGGTATGAAGGGCCAAAAACAGTAAGTCCTTCGTTATCTACATCGTTTGCGATTCTGGTCATTCGAGATATTGGTGAATGTTCGCCGAAACTAGATCTGAAGTTATCTAAATGAAATGTGTGAGATATATAAGTGGAATTTCGCAGGGATCTACGCGGTACCTGTAGGTGTAAACTTTCAAGTAATTGATGACAAGTTATGTTTCTATTGAATAACTTGTGCATAAATAGAATATCTTGCGCTTTTCGATGTGACTTCAGAGAACTGATATTTAAAGCAGCAGCAATATGTGAACAGTCGCGTTACAATCGTGGATTAGGAAGACCTAACTTAATTGCCGCCCACGAGAAAAACCTATGTTGAACCCTTTCCAGTTTTTTAATATGCGAGGCGAAATGTGGAGACCAAAATTGTGAGCAGTACATAAGAATGGGTCTAACTAACGTGATATATAATAAGAGTAGTGTGTGTGGTTGTTTAAATTCTACAGAGTGACGTTTGATAACTCCCAGCATCTTTAGACCTTTAACGGTACAATAATCAATATGCTGGAGGAAAGAGAATTTATCATCTACAAAAATTCCAAGGTCTCGCATTATATGAATAGTTTCGACGAGAGATCCATCTATCAGGTATTGGAATTCAAAAGGATATATTTTTCGTGAAAAACGCATCATTCTACACTTAGAAGTATTTAAAGTCATCCCATTTTCCAGACACCACATATATAAGGCGGTAATATCTTTTTGAACTGCAACAGCGTCCTCAAGGGATGTAATGA
>NC_046661.1:62703280-62706313 GCF_010883055.1 Belonocnema kinseyi
GTGTAGAGCTATTTAATTGTTTAAATTCGGGTAGAGTATTCGTCTCATATACGGAAGCAAAGTTTTCTGCAAATAAATTGGCGATTTCCTGATCAGTTCTGATTTGTTTGACTTGTAGGTGCATCACGTTAGGCATGTCACTGCAAGATCTATTATCATTGACATGTTTCCAAAAGTGTTTCGGGTTTCTATAAATACTGTGCTCTACATTATTAATATGAACATTACGACAATTTTTACGTAAAACTTTGCACGTAGCCCTTAAGTTAGAGAAAAGTTCGCGATCCGTCTGATTCCCTAAAGTCTTAAATCGATAATGAGCAGCTCTCTTTTGGGCAAGCGTATTAACTAAATCTCGAGAAAAATATACAGGGTATTTATCGCTACGTGTTTTTCGCCATGGTACATATAATTCAATTAAGTCATACATGATCACGTAAAAATAAGTGACACAATCATCTATAGATAATTGAGTAAACAATGCATCCCAATCCACTATACCCAGAAACGAGATTATTGTGTTATAATCAGCATTTTTGAAATCTAGATAAAAGTATGTATCAGAACTTGAAGCAGTTATTTGCTTTGGGAGAAAAATATCTAGTGGAGGGTGGTATGTATCGCTGGGCAAGAGAGGATCAAGAGATTGGTGCACAGTAGTTGCATAAAGTGATTCTTCAAATTGCTGCATCATTTCGGAAAGAAACTTTGCCCTTGGTCTGTAAGTATTGTTTTGGGTGCTCCGAAGATATAGATATAGTGCTCGAGTAATCCTTCAATTATTCAGCTAGTGGTTTCGTTCGCCAATCAATACGATATAACGGGTTAAGGCGCTTCCTCAGGCTTGAAAATTAGCCCATGTATTACTCTGACAAGTTTTTCTCCTACAATTCTGAATTATATGATTTCATATTTCAACCACAAACTATAAATGCCTAAATGCAGAACCTCTCAGAGCGCTTTTTTCGAAAAATGGCCTGGTCCTTGTTTTATCACAATTAATTGAAAATTGATGCATTTTTTGCGCCTGGGAAATAGCAAACCGCCACCATGATTGTAGTCATGGTGAACATAGTTCGTGGGCCCTCTGGCTGGCTATGGAACAGCGGGTGGTCTAGAGTGTCCTTTTTTCGACAATAATTAAAACATCGTAAACCTAGGATCGAGCCGAGAATTTAGATTGAGCGCCTGTCATGCCTCATTCAACTTTCCTATTGTTAAAGATGACAGTCGATTGTAAGAAATTAGAAATGAGTAAATATTAGGGAATTTCAGTTTAATACTGTGCATTCGGTTCATTACATAACGATAAGACGATTATATAAGAAAGAAGAAAATTGGTTAATCCGTTTAATTTCTGGATACACCTTTTTCCCCTCTTCTCCGATTGTACGACAGAAAATACTGAAAAAAAGATGCTCCGCCCAGAATTGGAAATTGTTAAATGAGAATAGTATCACTGTGTGATTTTACAAAAGTATGTGAAATTACATCCTCTAGCGATGTAAATAAAAGGACCCTCGAACACCAGTGTAATATTACACACTCAATAAAAATAAAATTACACATTCCCTCGTACGAACTTTACATTCATAAGGAAAAATGCAGTCGCAGCGTGTAAAAATACCATGCGTCGGTAAAATCACTTTCCTGCGATTGAAAATTACATCGAGATTTTTAATTTTATCAAAGATCTTTAATCTTACCCTGGCGGAAACTGTGAAATTTTTGATTTATAATTAATTTAAAATTTAGAATAATTAATCAAATAATATGTGAATACGAAAGCGTCTCTCGTGTTCGTTGTTCATCGATGCATTCATCCTTCAATTTTGGAGCACTTTTATTTTAAATGTGTTTCCTATATCCATGGAGGAAATTGTCAGCTTTGGTTAACTTTTTTGACAGCTTTCACACAAAGTAGACCAAATCCGAGCTATTTCTATTTTGCCTTTTACATTTTCTGCTATTGGAACGGAAAAAATGCGGTTATTCAAAAACTATATTTCATCTTTTTTTTACGGAATATTTAAACATTAAAAAAATACCCGTAGTATCTTATGTGTTTTAGGTAAGTGGTAACGTGTCCGGCTTGTGTTTCTTCAATCTCCATGAAATTCTACGAAGTTTGAGCTTTGAGTGTTCGAAACCTGTCGCCTTGATAAATTTTATTTTATTCTTTCACATAATGAATTTTACATTTTCGCGTGTAAAATTATCGGCCGAATTGGAATATCACAACAGATTCGTAAAGTTGCTCCGATACACGAGGGTCCTTTTATTTACATCCACCAGAGATGTAAAATTTAATAGATTTTTTTTTACAGTGCATTGTTTGGAGTAGAAAATTGTTCTAAAAATATTATGTAATTATTTAAACAATTATTTATTGTTTATTTTCAAAAATTTTTCAAAGTGAGGCAGAGATGTCCACTTCTTCTACATTGTTATTCTACGCAACTTTTTGTAGATGTTGTTGTTTTCTGTTTGTTGTTGACGTTGTTTTCTTGATGTAAACCATCCATACTTAATTTGACATTAATTACCAAAAAATCAATAATTAATTGCAAAAATAATAACATTGAGATTTTAGCAGAATTTACTAGTCCACGATATCATTGAATATTATGTTTGACTCAGAAAATACGATTTAAAAAGTATTTTTCCAAAAGTAATTATTTTAACAAGTTATCTTTGCTTAAAAAATTAAAAGGTGGGTCATCTATTCTTTGTATACACTATACAGTCATGTAATACACTATTTAGTTATTGTAAACAAACTGATTGAGCAAATTAGGATTGTTTAAGCGAATAGAAATTTATTAAACGTTAAAAGAAATGTATCAAAAGTATGTAATCATTCAACAAAACGTAGCATAGGATACCAATTTAGGAAAAGTGGACATCTCTAGCTTAATGGTCGGAAATTTGAAAAAAAAACAATAAATAATTGCTTAAATGATATAATTTTTTTAGAAAAATGTGCTACTCCGAAGAACGTAAAAATGTCTTTTTATTTTTGGCTCATATTTA
>NC_046661.1:62706323-62718853 GCF_010883055.1 Belonocnema kinseyi
GTATGGATTTATTTCGCAAACATTCCATCTTATAAATCAATTGGAAATATATTTATAATTTTTATTAAATTTTAACATAGTATAAACAGTACACATTGTACCATTTAATTTATAATTCTGTGGCTAGGTCCCCAACTCGAAAAAGAAGGCTCCTTCGCTTTCTGTGATTGCCGAGTTTTCAACTGAAACTTGCTACCATGAAATTAAAATAATGAAATGAATGAATGGGTAAAGGAATGAGTGAATTAATTAATGAATAAATGAAATGAATAAGAAAATAGAAATAAAATAAATGTAAATTCCATACTTTTCCCATTCAACAGTTTCCAATCTTGGGCACAGCATCGTTTTCTTTCAGTATTTTTTATCGTACAATCAGAGAAGAGAGAAAAAAGGTGTATGCAAAAATTGAACGGATTAACCGATTTTCTTCTTTCTTTTTTTAATCGTCTTATCGTTATGTAATGAACTGAATGCACAGTATTAAAATAAATTCCTTAATTTTTTCAAGTCTGAGGAAGCGCCTTAGTCGATCTTGTAGGCTCAATATGTATTTATTTCCTTTCGTTGTTTCAGGTAATGGGCCATATATCCCAGTGGACACAAAATTTGGCGACGTATTTACGACATCGTTACGACATCTTTAGAACACCTTTACGACATCCTATTTCCATGTCGTTTTGGTGTCTTTGCGATATCGTAAAGACATCGTTCGATCATACGACTTATTTACGATATCGTAAATACGCCTTAACGACATGGGCATAGGATGTCGTAAAGTTGTCATAACGATGTCGTGACGAAGTCGTAAAGACATGGCCAAACTTTGTGCCCACTGGGATGTCTATGGCAATTTTTTCATTGGGTGCTAATGGGATATCTGGTATTATAGCTTCGGCCTCGTTTTATATTCTCGTCGTTTTTTGTAGCTGGCAAATGGGACATTTAATGATGTTCGTTTTCTCCTCCATTGTTAATCCACGGGTGTTATAGAAGCACATGTGAAAGCTACGGTTTGGTTAGAGGTTGGATAAATGTTCTACCATTTCATGTATTATTTCTTTTTTTATTGGTGTGAAAAGTGGATCCCCGAAAATTAATCTGATCAATGTGAGTTTTTTTTTATTGTCTCGTCAATGAGCTAACCCAGCTTTCTCAACCAGTCTTCTTCGTTGAACTTTCGCATGACTTATTTATTTATAATTTGCCAGAGTTTTTTCTACCGCGTTAGGTTTCGTTTTGACCTTTCCTTGCGTTGGATTCAGTCGCCAAGTCATGAACTCATCGTATAGGTCATCCTTGAGGAAGTTTCTTGTGTTTTCTTGTTCGATGGTTTCCTCTTGTTCGTTAGGGTTGTCAAGGTTTTCTGGTTGATCTTGTTTTTTGATTATTACTCTGTCTCTTAGTATTTCTTCTTTAGTGATTGTGGGGCCTTTAATTGGGGTACCTAAGATTTCCGTGTCGAGATGTTCATTTTTCTCAGAGGTTTTGTGTATTCCTTCCAATGTTTGTTGTAAGAAATCGCTACTCCGTAGAGGTAATAATCTTGAGAGGCAGTCAGCCACTTTATTTTCTTTTGCTGTTACATATTCGATTTCATATATGTACTCTTCGAGACGCAGCTTCCATCTGAGCAATCTTGAGTTAGGATCTTTAACACTATTTAGCCAGATGAGTGCCTTGTGATCTGTTTGAATCGTAAATTTCTTTCCTAACAGGTACTGTCGAAGTCTTTTCATGACCCACACTATTGCGAGGAGTTGTTTCTCTGAGGTGCTGTAATTTTCTTCTGCCTTGTTCAAGGTTCTACTTATAAATAGGCAGGGGTGTCCATTTTGGGAGAGCACTGCGCCGAGGCCTTGGTTTGATGCATCCGTGGTCAATGTGAATTTTTCTTTGAAATTCGGGAATTTCAGTACGGGTGCCTTTGTCAGGGCATTTTTTAATGTATCAAATGCTTCTTCGCATGGGGGTGTCCAGTCGAAAATTGTCTCTTTTTGTATTAGTTTCGTCAGCGGTCTGGCTATCGCAGAGAAGTTCTTTATAAATTTCCTATAATAACCTGCTAGTCCGAGGAATGATCAAAGATGTTTGGGTGTTTTTAGTTGTTTAAATTCTTTAATCGCTCGGATTTTTACGGGGTTCGGTTTCACTTCTTCTGCTGTGATGAGATGGCCCAGGTATTCTAATTCTGGTCTTAAATATTCACACTTTGATGGCTCTCAAAGGTCACTCAAAGTGACCTTGACTCGTTGAGAAGGCCGTGTATTTTTCTTATTCTTCTTGCATCGGTATATGGTGGAACCCTGCACTCATGTCGAATGCTGAGAAAAACTTTGCTGATCCAAGTTGGTCCAATATATCGTCTATGACCGGTAAGGGATAAGTGTCTTGATCCGTATCCTTATTTATCTGTCGGTAATCTATTACCATTCTAAGCTTTCCTCCCTTTTTGGGCACAATCCATATTGGTGAATTGAATGGTGATTGGGAGTTTCTTATAATTCCTTTCCAGTGTAATTCATGTGTGTGCTCTAGCACGAATTCCTTGTGGGCTTCTGGCAGTTTGTGAGATCCTAAGTTTATTATTTTGCCCATGTTAAGGATGATCTCATGTTCCGTTAAATCGGTGCACGGTAAGGGGTCTCCTTCTAACGTGAATACGTCTACGTATTGTAGTAGGAATTTCTTTACTCGTTCTTTAATTTCTGATTCTATGTGGTTTAGGTTCAATTTATCTTGCACTTTCTTAATGCGTTACATGTAATGATGATGGGTAGAATTATTAGTGCTATCATCCCCTTTTTGTTATGAAACTACGACCCGTGTTTTTATAGAAGCTATTCTTTCAAATGGAATTGTTTGAGGGATTTTGGCTGGCGTTTTTTCATAATTATGGTATGGCATGATTAGTTCTTTATAAGAAATAGTGTGTATAACATCGGGGACTTCTTTTTATCCTTCTATCCATACTGTTTGGTCCTCCTCAGCTTCCATTGTTTTTTTGCAAATTTTGGTTGTATTTCCGGATACATAATCGCCTTCGAAATGTAGTGGTAGTTTGTATTTGTCAAAAGCTGGGAAATTTCGAGTTATGTCATACATTGGATATTTGTGGAGAAAAGGTAAACCTATTATACCATCTTCTATCAAAGGGAAATTGTCTTCTATTACATGGAACAATTGTTTTATTCTCCAGTAGATTAGGTATGTTGCTTCTGATGATTTATGATGGTCATCTCCCATGGACAATGTAAATTGTACCGTCTCTTCGTTTTCCATGGACTGATTGTAGTCTTCCGCAAAGTTTTGACACTCTGCTTGTTCCTCGTATTGGTTTTGCTCTGCTATCTCTTCTTCTGTCATTTCCACTTGTTCTAAATATTCTTCTAGATTTTCCTGAATTGTCTTGATTTATGGGTGTCGATTTTGTGCTGAGCCTAGGTGAAAACCCTGCTGTTTACTATAACATTGAAAGGCGAAATGTCCGATTTTGCCGCACTTATCGCAAATCGTTTTAGATCTTTCGGCTAGCGGGAGGTTCGGGTTGGGTACCTTGGGCTGATTTGGTGTCGTGTTTGCCGAAGGGCTAAATACTGTAGGTCGAGGTTGAAATTTCAGTGGTTGTCTAGGCACTTGGCTGTGTCTAGGCAGTTGGCTTTGTCTTAGTATCCTATCTTTATTTTTTTCTCTTCACCAAGCCTCTGCTTCTAAGGCTTCCTGAAGTGCTTTAGTCAGGGTCGCAGGTCTCATGGGTCTAACTTGTGATGATGTATCATCCCTTAAATTCATTACAAATCTTTTAATCGCGCTGTTTTCTTCCATTTTTAGAGCCATTTTCCTTCCCGTCCCAGATGGATACTCTGCCTGTACCGCCTATACTAATTTGTTATAAGCAGCTTTGAACAATTGGCTAAAAGTTTGTACGGTGTTTCCACCCTGTCTAATTGTGTCCAATTTAGCTCGGCACAATTCAATCGAGCTTTGTACTTCTAGGTTTGTTTCCAAACCTAAGTATAATTCTTCGAAACTCCCTATTGGTGTATGCCGTATAGCTTGTTCTAATCATATCCTTCGCTGGTGAGAAGGAAGTGATTGCAGGAGCTGTTCCAATTGGTAGCTGATTGGGCCGTTCTGTTGCCATACTCCTTAGTAGTTGTGGATTCGTGGGTGCGAGTTTCTATCTGTTTTCTGGCGGAGGACAGTTATAAGATCGTAAGGGTTGTTGTTTTATTCATATTCCAGACATTTTATTTTTGAAATTTTTGGAATCTGAATCGTCGTCCGTGATGAGTGCTGAGTTTCTTGCTACATGCTTAATTTCTCTTCTCCTGCTGTGATTCTCTTCGTTAAGTGTGCTAAGTTCTTCCTTCATTCTGGTATTCTCGAGTTTTAATTCTTGCATTTCCAATCGTAATTGCTGTATGAGATCCAGGTTTAAAAAAGAATCGGATGCTATGTAGGTCGCCGATGTTGCTCTCGACCTAGCTGGAGTTTTGTTGGGGAGGTCATTGCTGTGTGGAATAAAGGTAACAAGTCGCGCGATAATGAGTCAGAAGTGTTGTCAGTGTCATCTGTGCCGTACGCTGCACTGGCTTTATCTCTATACGTCGCGTATGCCAGCGTAAGGCTTATCTCGCTTTTGTTATCAAATATGCGTCTGAGAATGTGCTTCCGTTGGACTTTAAGTCCTTTAGTACAGTGGAATGCAAGGATATCGTCTAATACAATTTCTCTGATTCCAAAGTATTAGTTTTTTGGAATGGCAGTGCTCTGAAGTATCAGGAGTATACCTTACCCTAATCTTGAAACTCTGCCTCGCTGAATGTTAAACTATTTATTTTCAGTTTCGCATTCGTCTCCTTCCGCAGACAGCAAGGAGGACTTACACTCTTCAAGATTAGCTTTTACGATTTGTATCTGTAGAATAATACCGGAATTCTAGCGTCTAGTGAATTTCGTAAAATTCCTTTTTCCTCTTTCCAGGTGTCGCTGCGGATCAGTTTTATATGAAATCTCTTTAATGATTTCGTAAAATCGGAGAAGTTGAAAAGCTGATCCTGGCAGGATCGCAAGTAATGTTAAGAGGTAAATTGTGTAACTGACTTTTTTTTTGTGTGAGCTTGAAGTCAATCTCTGACTTCAAGCGCTTTATTAGTATATATTGATACAAGCTTAGAACTGGCTCCTCGGCACGAGGTAGCGCTTTATATATGCTAATTAGACGTAGAGTGGGGGTAAATATCTGTGCTTATCACCACCACGCAATAAACTTATAATTTTTTTATAGTTTTATGAGTGATTTAATTTGTGTCACCCTCAAGTTAGTAGTTTATCAAACTTGCAAATTCCTATCTACATTTTCATAAATAAAATTGATTGTGTGCGCCAATGTTTTAAACTTAATAATATTATTGAATTTCAAAATAATTTTTAACGGCGAAGAGAAACAACTTCATACCATATCAACTTGTCGATTATTATATTTAATAAGATACTTATGCAGTAAGAAGTAAATTAAATTAGACCATTTTATTAATTTTCATAGTATGTGTGCGATGTCTATTGTATCAAGTCTACAGTTCTAATGTTGAAAAAACTGATGTGTTTCTATCTTGATAACACAGTCATCTTCGAAGTAAATCTGACATTCTCATTCGTTTCAAATTAATAATTATATGAAGGAAAATATTTAAGCATTATTCTAAAAGAAATCATTTCTTCGCTGAATCCATTCATTTTCTCTTTTCAAGAACATGAACATTATTTCAATTTAAATAGTAATCAAAATAAGTATATAAATTTACTTGGATCAATAAAAATTTGGTTAGAGTTTTAGTTACTGATCATGAGAATATAATATTCTTTATTCAATATTTTATTAAACTTCACGCAAATGAGTATAATGGAACAAATTAACTCAATAGTTTTTTGCTAGAGTAAATATACTCTTGATTCAAATAGTTGTGCTGCTTCTATTATTTTCTTGATTCAAGAAAATTGGTCCTTTGTAGAAAGAAAATATTTGCTTCTTTGAAGTAAAATCAGCCAAGTAAATTACCCTACTTGATTTAATGCAAATTTTTTTCAGTGTAGATAATGTTTTTGAATTCTTTAAATTCTGTTAAATCTTTTGAAATCTTCAGAAATTTGTGGAAATCCTTAAAAATTTATTAAATTTCTGAAAATGTATGATGAATTTTTAAAAATCTTTTAAAATATTTTGAAATATTTTTGGATTTAGTTTAAATCTTTTTTAAGCACATAAAATATACAATAATTTGTAATATTTCTAAAATATAAAATCTTTGTACATATATTAATTATAAGCGTAGCAATATTTTTTACAGAATGGGTCAGAAAAATTTGCAGACGGCATTGCACAGCTGTAGATTATATTTCAGATCTTTTTTTGATACTTCAAGATAGGCTAGCCGAGAGGCTTTGGGCGTTAGAAATGCGATACTTATAGGGTTCGAACTCGCGGCGAATAAAAACTTTCATAGCGTACGATTATAAATAGTGTAGTGATTTTGTAATAGTAAATATTTGTATGCTCAAACATGTGAACAAATATTAGAATACAATAGTAATAATATAATAATACAAAAGATTAATTAATTTTTTGTAACTTCTGTTAATTTGTCGTAAAATAATATTATTCTGTACAGGAAGGTTGAGTATGAAGCGTTAAATTAGAAACAAAAACTAAGCCTGTATTTTGACGCCCCAAATGGAAGATTTGGAAATTTGTGCCCATAAGAGCGCTAAAGTAGGGGCAAAAATCGTATGGGAATATCCTCTACTTTACAACCTTATCTCCTACAAATATTAGCGTGAAGAGTGTCAAAGTAGGGCCTATATTTCGACTCGGGTTTCTTCCATATTTTTTTTCGTACAATCTGAGAAGAGAAGATAAGTAACGAAAACTCTCAACAGAAATTAAACGGATTGACCAATTTTCTTCTTTCTTTTTTTGACCCTTAGTGACCACACTTCTGTGGAGTAACACACTGACCACACTTGGGCCCAAAGGACCCAGGCGACAAAAATCGCAACAACAAAAAAACTATTGAAAATTTTTACATGAAAATTTTTACTTGAAAATTTTTTTAGAACTTCTCAAGAAGTCAATTTAAAAGATAATGTATTTCATATGGCCAAAAATTACATTTGAATATATTTTTAAAAATTTTGAAATCCAAGAAGTAGAAAAAAGGCTATTTTCATTTACAAATTCATAACCTTTTTAATTGTCGATATTATAAGAGCTAAAAATTTAGTTACGTCTTCTCCAGATGTACCACTTTAAAAAAATATAGTAGTTCAGTGGATTATTCAAAAAGTATACTTATTTTGAGGAATAAATGACTATACTTTGATGACTATACAATGAAAATACTTTCCAGACTTTATTATTTAATCTGAAAACAATATACGCTATAATAAAAATTAACTGCAAACATCACTTTCGAACGTAATGACCACACTTGGGTCCAGAGGACCCAAATAAATTCTTAAAAAGCTGCTAAAAATAAACTAATAGTCCCAGTGTCATGCTAAACGCCCTAAAGCGCAGCTATACTCTCCAACTATCGACGAATGTTGCAATAGACCTGCTCCCTTTCACATTAAGCTACTTAAAATTTCATTACGAAAGACCTCTGGGTTCCTAAGACCCATGTTTGGTCACTAAGGGTTAATCGTTTCGTCGTTATCTAATGCATCTAATGCATCTAATGCAGAATATTAAAATTAAATTCCTTGATATTTTAATCTTTCTTAATTTCTCTCAACCAGCTCTTATCTCTAACAATAGGAAAGTTGAGCGATGCATGACATGCACTCAATGAAATCCTGAGCTCGATCCTGGGTTTGATACGATGTTTTAAGTATCGTCGAAAAAATAACGCTCTAGTTTCATTCGCAAAAGAGCGCCCAGAATTTCTTTCACCATGGGCACACTCATGGTGGCCGTTTACTACTTCCCAGGCGCAAAAAATTCATCAAGTTTTCAATTAATTGCAACCAAACAAGAGCCAGACCATTTTTCGAAAAATCCGTCTTTAAGGGATTGTTGTTACCCACTAAGATTATGTAGTTAAAATATGAAATAAAAAAATTCATATTTGTGGGAAAAATCCTGTCATTTGTAAATGCATGGGCTAATTTTCAAGTCTGAAGAAGCACCCAGAGCAAAATTGAACTAAAAAAAAACGTGTACAAAAGCGAAGTAAAAACACGTGCGAGAAAAAACGACCTAAGAACTGGGGAGAGGTAAAACGACACAAGAATGAAGGGAGAAGCTTCCCCCCACGTTGCTGCTGCGAAGACCAGCCTCGTGTAAAGCCGAAAATGCGCGAACACGGATCCGAGCTCGCCCGACTTCATGAATGACGATCTAATCAGCTGCTTCTCAAATTTATTCTGGTTTTAAAATCCTGAGCTTCCATAGAATCATCAGATTTGTTGTCAAGAAGAAAATATCATTTACTGTATGTAAATACATATATGAAAAATAGATGCATTTTTAAACAAGAAGAATAATTTTCTACCTAAGAAGATGAATTTTTAAGTAAAAATATAATTTTTCGAAAAGAAAACTTTCCAACAAAATCGCTCAATTTTCAATTTTAGAAACGAATTTTAAGTTAGAGCAAAAATTTTGAATCAAAAATAGACTAATTAAATGTGCGGATAAAAAATTGAGTTTCCCACAAAATAGTTCAATTTTCAAACAAAGAAATTACCTTTCAAGTAAAAAATTTTAATTGTCAACGAAAAATGGAATAGTTAAATTTTAAATTAAAAACTTCATTTTGAACAAAGAAAAAAATCGAATTTAAAACGAAAGAGGGAAATTTTTCAACAGTATAAAAAAATTCGATTTTCAACAAAAAACGGATACATTATTAGTTTAAAAAATGAATTTACAACAGCAAAGAAAAAGTTTTCAGCAAAATAGTTCAATTTACAACAAAATACATAAACTTTTAACTATATAGATGAATTTTCAACTAAAAAGATCAATTTTTATCGGAAGATAGAACATTTAATCTTTATCTAAAAACATAATCTCAAACTATATTAAAAAAAGTTTTTAAAAAAAATGCATTTTCAACGAATAAATTAATTCTTAATTAAAATAGATGAATTTTTAAGCAGTAAGAATAATTTTCAACCAAAAAAGTTGGATTATTAACTGAGAAAGATCAATTTTCAAGCAAAAAAATTTCAACAAAATTGCTCAAGTTTAAAATTTAAAAAACTGTCAACCAAAGATCATACATTTAAATGTTCAGTATAAACAATTAATTTTCAGCAAACAAACACTTGCATTTTTAACAAAATAGTTCAATTTACCAACAACAAAAGAAAAAGAATTTTTAACCAAAATAGATGAATTTTCAAATAAGGAGAATAATTTAATTCCAAAAATGAAATTTTAACTGAAAACGTTCAAAATTCAAGCAAAAAAATTAGAATGAAATTGTTTAATTTTCAATGAAAAAATAAATCAATTTCTATCTAGAAAAGATAAGTTTTTATCAAAAAATTATACAATTTAATTTCCAGTTTATTTTTTTTTAGACCAAAAAAATCAAATTCTCAACAAAATAGTTGAACTATCAATAAAAAAATTAATTTCTAACATCAACAGATAGATTTTCAAACAAGAAGAATATTTTTTAAACAAAAAATAGGAATTTTCAACGGAGAATTATCATTTCTAAAAAGAAAACAAAAATTTCAACAAACTTGTTAAATTTTCAACTTTAAAAATGAGTATTTAAACCAAAAAAATGAGTATTTAAAGAAAAATGGAAGTTACGTTTTCAGATAAATAATTTAAGTTTCGACAAAATATTTTAATTTTCAGGAGAAGAAATGCTCGCAATTTTGAGCGCGCCTAGGCCGCGCGACTGTTGGTTCTCGCGCTTCGTGTTCGATACAAACAGAAATTCAAAATTTTAAAAATCAATTTTAAACCAACAAAAAAAATTTATTAAAAAAAAAGATAAATTTTCAATGCAAAATGGTTACATTATCAGTTTAAAAAATAAATTTACAACAGAAATTTTTCTTAGCAAAATAGTTTCATTTCTAACAAAATGCATGAACTTTCAACCATCTAATTGAATTTTCTACTAAAATGATACATTTTAAACGGAAAATGGAATATTTAATCTTTATCTAAACAAATCATACCAAAGCAACGGAAAAAAAGTTTTAATAAAAAGATGCATTTTGAACGAAAAAAATGAGAACTGTTCGTTCTCGGGCTTCACGCTCGATGTTGTGTTTATCTCGCGCTTCGCGCTCGATTATGTATTTACCTCGAGCACATTCTTGCGCAAAAATTTTAAAATTAAGACTCAAAACATCCACCACTGTAATTTTGTGATTGTGAATTCTCTTTCGTTAAAAAAGCTTATCTCCAGAGTTTGAGCGCACCTACGGCACGCAACTGAGGGCAATCGCACTCCGCGCTTAGTCTTTGCATTTCCTCCGCATTCGTGCACAGACCTTTTAAAATCAAAGGTGAACGGACCAACAATTGCAATTTTGTGATTTTGAACTCTCTTTTCTTAAAGCTCTTTTGGCTTTAACGAACACATTCTCATCACGTATCTCGTGCTTCGCACTCGATTTTGTCCAACCTGTCAACTTTTCTACATTATACACAACACTTTTATATCAATTATAATACATTTTTTTTGTAACTCTGCCAGGGATTACTTATTAAAAAATTGCAAAATAAAAATAAAATTGTATTTATCATGATTATTTTTGTATTTGTTTCTTATTTTGCTTTAAATTGTATTCTAAGCTGCTCTGAAACATGTATCATTTCAATAAATGTATATCATTACAATTCATAATATGCATAAAATTTGAATCATACTAATTCTTATTTCCTTGTTTTTATAATTTTTTATTTTTAATGTTGTTTTTTACGATTAAATAAAAACCTATCGAAAAATAATTAATTATAAATGTATAGATCTTTTTAGGCGATCAACTTTTGTCTGGTAATTTAAGTTCATACCTTGTGTCGTTTTTTTCAAACAAATTTAATATTTTTATTTAGAATGTTATATTTGACGACTAAAGCAAAAACTAACTGTCCTATCAAAAATTATAGTTCGTCTTTGGATGAACAAGTTTTGTCTCACTTTTTCTCGTAGCTTATATCGATAAGTGATTCATTCTTACTTTGTAGTTCTTTCCAGGGCGCGCAATTTGAGCTTTTTTATTTTTTTCGTATCTTGCATAGTTTGACCAAAACATGGATTTTTAGGATTTTTCATTATTTTTGGTACGCTCAAATTTGGAATGTTCAACTTTTCGACCAAATTAAAAAAAGTTGTTATCGTAGTCCTGTAGGGCTTTCAAAAATCAACGTTTTTCTTTTACTGACTTTTTTTCATATCATGCGTTGTTTGGCTTAAAATGTTCATTTTACTTTTTTTTTTGATTTTGGAAATGCTCTAACTCTGACAATTTTCTTTTTATAGAAAAAAGTCAATAGGATAAATTGTTTAAGTTTTAAAGTACTATGAACAACTGTGCATAGAATTTTTACATCTTGAAAAAATGTGGTTTCAAAATTTTTTTGTACGATCAAAGGACCCGCACTAAATGTATGGGAAAA
The DNA here is from genome assembly GCF_010883055.1 of Belonocnema kinseyi. Lineage (NCBI taxonomy): Eukaryota > Metazoa > Arthropoda > Insecta > Hymenoptera > Cynipidae > Belonocnema > Belonocnema kinseyi. Next base: position 62,717,980 of record NC_046661.1, read on the forward strand.
TGGCTTTCGGTGGATTTAGCTGAAACTTTGTAATTTTTAAGGTTATAGAAATCACGGTTCAGATCGTAGTCTGTCATATTTTCGCCTACACCGTTGACTCATATAGCGCGCTTCTCAAAACGATTAAACGCTATGCGCCCAAGATTTTAAATTGACTAATTAATCACTTCTTTAAAGGCAGAAATGGTACACAAAGTAATATTAGTAACTAGTGCGCACATACCAATAATAACATTCTACCCTTCGCAAGAGGGTTGAACGCTAAGCGCTCAAGATCAGCGAATAAAACCAATCCTAGTAACTTTAGCGACAAAAGCGATGTCACTATAAGAATCACGCATCAGAAAGTAGTCAGTAATATGTTTAGCCAAATCAATGAGTTATATTGCGCGCTTCTCGAAACGATCAAACGCTAAGCGCCCAAGATTTGAACTTGATTAAGTAATTACTTTTTTAAAGACAGAAATCGTATCCAAAGTAACATTAGTAACTAGTGCGCACATCGATAATAACAGTTTACCCTTCGCCAGAGGGCCGAACGCTAAGCGCCCATGATCAGCGAATAGAACCAATCCTAGTAGCTTTAGCGACACAAGTGATGTCTGTATACGAAACACGCATTAAGAAGTGGTGAGTAACATGTTTAGCCAAACCATTGAAAATATGAGACAAAACCGTTGACTCATATAGCGCGCTTCGCAGAACGGGAAAACGCTAAGCGCAGAAGATTTGAACTTGACTAAGAAATCACTTTTTCAAAGGCCTTTCACAAAAGAAATGACAGACAAACATACCGTCTTCGATAGAAATAATGAGTGAATGCTGCATGATGAACGACTATCACTTTTTAAAGCAAAAAGCGAACGGCTTCAGA
>NC_046661.1:62718953-62748821 GCF_010883055.1 Belonocnema kinseyi
ATTTCCATTGAAGATGGTATGCTTGTCATTTCTTTTGTGAAAGGTCTCGAGAGCGGATAGTAATTTTATTGATAAGCTTAGGAAAAAAAATTCCTATCCATTCCCTTCTGTATTAATTGTGTTGTATTTTTTATTCCCTTTTTGTGCTTAGCTTCTGGTGTTTATTTGTTTTATTTTGTTGTCTCTGAATTTTTCTTTCGTTTTATTAATACATTCCTCTGCCTTTCAAGACCATAAGAGCTTGTTTCGCTTATGGTTTAAAAAATGGCATTCAGAGATCGAGTTAATTGCTATGTGTGCGATAGAGTCTATCAACCAGGACAATTAGCTCGAATTGATGGAAATAAATCTGTGGAGTTAGAATATAATAGTAATAATATAATACAAAAGATTAATTAATTTTTTGTAACTTCTGTTAATTTGTCGTAAAATAATATTATTCTGTACAGGAAGGTTGAATATGGAGATTTAAATTAGAAACAAAAACTAAGCCTGTATTTTGACGCCCCAAATGGAAGATTTGGAAATTTGTGCCCATAAGAGCGCTAAAGTAGGGGCAAAAATTAAAATCAAGCAAAATTTAAGCCAAACAACGCATGATACGAAAAAAAGTCAAGAAAAAAAACAGTGCTTTTCGAAATCCCTACAAGATTATGATAACAATTTTTTTAATTTGGTCGAAAAGTTGAAAAGTCCAAATTTAATCGTACCAAAAATTTTTGAAACCACATTTTTTAAAGATTTAAAAATTCTATGTACGGTTGTTCATAGTACTCAAAAACTCAAACTTCTGGCTAGCGTCATTAAAGTGGGTCTACATAGAACTGCGTGATGGATTTTTCTATCTAGTGGGTATAGTTAGCGGCAAAAGAGCGTCAAAAGAGCGCCAATCTAATTCGGCGTGAATAGACAGCCACGAATAATCCAGTAGTGGCGCTAGAATAATTCCAGTCTGCCAGGAATTATTTGCACACGGAAAGAACTCCAAACTACACCATGCTCGTAATTTTGTACCCACAACATCCTCGCAAGAGATTTCAAACATCGTATTAAATTAACTTATATCTTCTTCATCTGAGAGTAATAGATCCATTACATTTTTGAGCCACAGAATTTGGAAAGAAATCATAAATGAAATAAATGTTTAAATTAAACATTTAGTTACTAAAATTTAGATTAATTAAATTGAAATATTTTCATCGAGCATTTGTAAATCAACCTATCCATATGAAATGTGTAAAACGAAAAAATAAAACAAAAATATATTCCTCTATTAACCCTAGCTTACCAGCGTAAAATCTGGACTGAGATTTTGTCAACAGAATCCAAGCGATACATTAGCATAATTAGCTAGAGCGTCCGACATAGGCTTAGGTTTTAGGTTGTTTAGGTAGGTACGGTTCGAATCCCACGAGGGTGCGATTTTTCATAGCGTTTAAGCGTTCAATTACGTTTGTAAGTGACCGCACGTGCAATTGCATGATTTCACAAATAAATGTAATGCAATGATTAAAAATAAAACATTTTTTTGGTAAATTTATCATTATATTATAATTATAATCATTATACTATAATTTTTCCTCCCAGAAGAAGAAAGGTTTACTAAGCGAAAGTGTAACTTCTACTCTTGCGAGACACGCGCGTAGTGTACAATGCGAGCTGTATCTAGCGCTCACTATAAAGTAGGGATTCCTGGGTGACATTGTTAAATTATCACTCAACCCTATTCGATCTGGATACGAATTTACAATTTCACAGAGTAAATCTTGCACTTTGTTGCAGTGAGGTTCGCTAATTTCTCCCAAAGTGTAAGAATAACTCTGTGGTTGCACGAAAGGCTCCGTTACTGCGCCACAGAGTATAATATTTCATCACTTTTCCGAGTATTTCTTACAGCGTACTTTCTTCGGTGTATACATTTTTGATCTTGTTTCAATTTGATTTGAATTAGTAAAAATGCAGACTTCAAAGTTTAAAACAATTCGTAAATTATAAATTAAAGTCTTATTCTTTGATATGCTGAAATGTCGAAAAACTTCCATACGGTTACACAAGATTTTATGAAATTATGAGAATAACAACTGGATATAATGACCAAAAATAAACTTTTTTTCAGACTATCCAATAAAAATTTTTAACAAAATTACATAAATATGTGGTCATTATTCACAATTTTTCAAGAAGGAGAAAATATAAAAAATTTCTGTGCTTATTTCGGTAACAAGCGTTGAATTCAGAAAAATTAAGAATTTGTATTCCTATATGAATACACTATTTTTCCTCCGTCTAAAAATCCCCTAACGGAAACAGAAAAAGTGCAAATCCTATTCCTCTCAATCGACTTAGTAAAATTTAACGAAAGCATTTATTTAACCTATTTTTCATTATTAAATCTTTTTATAGCCTATAAATTCGAAAAATATTCAAATTTATATTTATTTATATTTTAATAATTTATTTAAGCGTCTTAAAAAATGCAACAAAAAATATATGCAAATATGTGAATTTAAATAATTTTAACTCTAGAGAGGCAGAGTTGAATTGGTGAGAATTAAAATTTCAGAGTTTACATTTCGAATGAAGGAATTAAAACAACTTATTACACATATTTTGTGAACTTATTAGAAGGAATTAAATAAAATCAAAATATGACAACTTCCGAGGAATAAAAAATATCTCTGTGAGGTGCATTACCGGTAGAATTAGAAGGAATTAAATACGTGCAACCCTTTAATAGTCTCCGCTTCTATAGCCCTTCCGAGAATTAACGCCGCGCCACATGTTGGTGTAACAGGAGCTGCGCGGGTTGCGCGGGGTCTGAGGTTGTCACTCAGGCGAGCAGTCAAGCTTGAACGAACAAAAGCGGAGTGGGCTATATTGACTTAGTTCCCACCCACCGTCAGCCCCAAAATCGGCGCTATAGAAGAGTTTCACTGTAAATTAAAAACACGTTCTCTTTGGGAGAATAGAAAGCTGTGTGGCGGACGCTATGGAAATAGAAGTGAATAAGTTTAGGAGTTATCTTATTCTTATTGTGGCATTTTAGACAGATAGAAAAATCGCGCATTTAAAATAATAGGATAATCTTCACTTTTGCGCTGAAATCTGAAAATTTTAATTTTTCTTTATTCTACGCTTATTACCGGGATGGAAAGAAAACCATTTGTTGTGATGAATTCCGTACGTATTCAATTCAAATTTAAAGCTAATGAAACCTTAATGAATCTAATGGATTACAATTAATCATTTCAAACCCTTAAAATAAAAATACTTGCAAACCAAATTATTTGAAATATTCCAATTTTAATATTTTAAATATTTGAAACTAGAATTTTAAGAATTTTAAATCAAACTTATTTATAAAATCAAAATTGTTATATTGCAAGAAACTTAAAAGAATTGGATAAGTTTTTCTACTGCAAATTTAATGAGTTACCTACAATTTATTTAGCTCGAGTTTTAAAATATTGGCGCCATCCTACCTTCCATAATGTTTCCAATCGTTTTCAATTGGGTATCCATTATTCTGAGTTGGGTGTTAAGTTTTCACTGCAGCATTTTTATTTTGCCTTAATTATTCACAAGGGGTTTTTTATTCTGTCAAACAAATACATTTCAAGAATATGAATTTAAAAAGAAGTAAATAATCGTTTTACAATAATATACCGGTTAAATCAAAGTCTGCCTACTTGATAATCATACTACATCACTGTCACATCATTAAACGGTATGATTTTCATATGTTGTTAAAAAAGGATTTTACATTCGATTGTTTTCCTGTTTAAATATCCTAAATTTTTAAACTTTTGTTAAATTACTGAAAATTTAATATCTAACCAATAAATACGTGCGACATGTGTGTTACAAACGAAAACTGCAGAGGGAGTATTGCAGGCAATTGCATTTACTCAATTCAATCCAAGTGGGAACAAGCCTCTCTGCTTGTTATTTATGATCGTACTTTCATTTCAATTTCGGAAAGGACATTCTAAAGCCTTCAAACAGATCTACCTGAGCGCCTGCGGAGAATTTCTCAGAGCTTCTCAGAGCCTTGAGAATCTTGAGCATATACTTTGAGATTTCTATCGATAGGGCAGACACGGTTATAAAGTAATGTACAGGAATTTAATAATAATATTTGTATAAGTTTATATAAAGTGTAAACAAACCAATTAAATTTTATTCGGCCACCTTTATATTTTGCACAGACAATAATTCTGGTCACTTCCCTTTCTTTTAGTCCCTTCTTTGACTACACCATTTTTCGACTTTCTTATAAGCATTGAAATGATATTTATAAATACACGGTAGAAAACCAATAAAAACGTTTCTATTCTATCTTATTCGAACCTATTTATCGGGATGCCACACTCAGTCAACCTATGGTTAGAGGATTAGAGCCGGTTTAAAGAAGTAAAAAATTATTAAACATTAAGGAAATTAATTTTAATAGGCTTCATTAGGTTCATTAGATAATGACGAACCGATTAAAAGAAGATACTAAAAAATCGGTTAATCCGTTCAATCTCTGTTGACAGTTTTAATAATTTTGCATTTAATTAAAAATTTACTTCATTATTTCCCAAAGATTTTACAAAAATTTGGAAAGTTTTGCAAAGATTTTCGATTGATTTAAAAGATTTCGATGATTTTCTAAAGATTTCACGAAGAATTCGTATAAATTAAAAGGATTTCACAAATACTTCAATTATTTCGCAAAGATTTCCGATAGACTTCAAAAATTGCAGAAATAATATAAATAATAGTATCACAAATAATATAAAAAATGACAATTTCCCAAAGACTTCAAATATTTAGTAAAGATTTCGTTTATATTTAAATGATTTCAGAGACTTCAATGATTTCATACAGAGTTAAATAATTGCACAAATATTAATAAGTATTTCAAATATTTCACAAACATTTCAAATAGATTTCCAAGATTTCATAAAGACGTCAATGATTTCAATAATTTAACGAAGGGGTCCCCTATACGCCAAGTGGTCGAAGTCTAAAATCGGCCATATTTGTCCAGTAAAAAATAACACTCCCATCCTTAATATAAAATCTCTAAGCGATCCTTAAGGCCATGTGATGACTGTAACAGCTGATCGAGTCAGCCCCAAGATCAATATTTTTTCACCCATATTAAAAAATAAAAGTTTAAATAACGCGGAATTTTTTCCGGGAAATGTTAATAAATATTAGAGGATCGTTTGTGGCCTTGCAAAGAGTTGGAGGAAGAAAAAAGTTTATTTATGCAAATAATAATTATCGACGGACACATTTAGGTTTTACAGCAGAAGTTTGGTTTTTAATTTTCTCTGACGGTAACCATGCAATCTGTTTTACCCACAGACCCCTAGAAGTTCGAAGTTGTCTACTTGCTGCGCTAGTGCTGCTTTCATACAGCTGGTACCAGACTGATACGTATGTCAGACCAAATATGTTTATTTGCATTTCAAGTGCAAACATTATTTTTTGCATTATTGGTGCATAATGTTCGTGAGCGATTTTTGTTGTTTTGTCCCACTTTGATAAATATAAACCTCATAACCAGCCCATTGACAACATTGCAAATTGCTTGCAGAGTTTGACGACAGCACGGTCGGTATTCCTCCAAAATAGAAATTAAAAAAAAACTTTTTTCACTATTCTAATTATTTAGGACCAGAGACAAATTCTTGCATGTCTTCTATTTATCGTGCCAAATTTTTAATACAATATCTCATTCGGTGTGGAAGTAAGTTGGGAAAGAAAACTTTTACTGATATTTTCTTTAAAAAAAATTTTTTCTCAAAATTTTTACCGGAACAAAGCAAAGACGTGGACTTTATTACCTCCTCTTTCATTTTCCAAACTTTCAGAGCGATACCTCATTTCGTTTAGACGTAAGTTGGGAAAGAAAAATCGAAGATCAGGTTTGGTCACGTGACCCTCTCGTCACATGGCCTTAATATAAAATCTCTAAACGATATTGTCGATTTCGATTGTCACAATACCCGATTTCATTGCTATATGCGTGTGACACGAGGCATCAGTGGGTTAGACAGCATTGGAAAGTATTGAAAAAATTATCACGATTGCTCGTTCTTTAACACTAACACGCGTGCGACAAAGGCATCCGTGAGTCACCATGAGTTAGACAGTAATGGAACGTTACACGTGTTTTCTTGAAGTTAATGATCCCAACGGAGCTATCTTGATCTGTGCTTGCTTGGATTCGAATGATGTTCATTAGCTAGGGTGCGCGTCTGTACTTGATTTTTAAATACGTACGCGAACTAGAGCCAATGAGCGCCACACAGTTCAAGCATGCGCAAGTATTCTTGCATGACTGTTAGGAACAATAATAATACATTACCTCCACCTTGCCACCCGTACCGCCGCAATACAGGGCATCTGCTTGTTATTTGTAATCGAATTCTTATTACAATTTAAGCCTCTCTGCTTGTTATTTATGATCGTATTTTTATTTCAATTTCGGAAGGGACATTTTAAAACCTTCAAAGCATTTAAACGAGCTATCTGGACCATTAAACATATCTACCTGAGTGCCTGCGGAAAATTTCTCAGAGCTTCTCAGAGCCTTGAGAATCTTTAGCATAGCCTCTGAGATTTTTAGCGGTAGGTTTAGTACATTTTTAATTACAAGTTAATGTTTAAGCTATTATTTGTTATCAATATAAACATTAAAATTAAATAATATTCCTATGAAGTATGGAATTTGTTATAAGTTTTGTTATCAAAGTCCATTGCTGGTGTGAAATGCGATAACAACTTTTTGAGATTTTGAGGTTAGGAAATGATTTTATAATACAAGAGCGAACTGCTGGTCGTAGAATTAGACAATTTTTGACACTTTAATGTAAATTATCCGTATATCTACAGAAATCTATAAAATATTATTTTTTGCTATGAAAATTCACGAAAATGTACCACAAAAGCTTCACGAAAGTTAAGCTTTTACTTATTTCTGTTAATACGAAAAAAATACTCCGTGTTTGAAAGGCATTGCAAATTAGTGAAATTTTTATACAAATTTCACAAAAACGTCATTCAAATTTATAAATTTTTTTGTGAAAAAACAGAAACTATTTTAATGAGGATTAAAATAAAAAATAGCTTTTTATGTTTTCATAAAACATCAGCAATGAAATTTCATAACAAATTCCATGCTTCACTGGAATAATGTTTAATGTTAATGTTTATATTGAATGCAAATAATAACTGAAACATTAACTTAAAACTAAGAATGCACCAATGTTACACTAACTTTACTCAATATCAGAAATGTACCATTAAACTCCTTGCACTTCACCTTCACCACAAAACAGCTGTATAAAATATATAGGCTTCCAATGTTTTATGCGCTTTTAAATAATATATGGTTGAAGAAATGAGGGATTGAATAAATTATGTTCAGGTTTATGGATGTATCGGGTCTTCATATCTGCCGACAATTATTTTTCCAAATACTCAATCTTTGTTTTATAAAAACACAATTCTGAAAACCCCCAGCAACAGAAACATACTATAGGGATGTACTGGCACTTTCATTATCACCCAATGGTCGGCGAGAAATGAGTTTTTGACAAACTAAAAAGGAACTTGCAACAAAATAGTTGAATTCTCAATCAAAAAGATGAATTTTCAGGGTAAAAGTTTTATATTTCTAACAAAAAGCACCAATTTTTAACAAAATACGGAAATTTTTAAACAAACCATTCCATTTTTAACTAAAAAAGATCAAGTTTCAATAAAAAATATGAAAATTCAAACAAAAATAGAATAATTCAGTTTTTAGTACATAAAAGTTAATATTTAATTTAAAAAATGAAATTTTCTGGAGGTTATTTAAAATTTTAACCAAAACAGGCGAATTTGATACCAAATGGTAAAAGTTTTAACAAAAAATATGAATTTTCAATCACAAAGATTAATTTTCTATTTTAAAACATCTTTTTTAACAAATAATAGAATTTTAAACTAAATTAATTTTCAATCCAAGTACAATAATATAAAAAGTATTTAAAATAAGATAGAATTCACTGAAAATCAGGCAGGTTTTACACATTATATACCAGAATCTCTTAGCGATTAACATTTTTTTATAGTAAGTTATGCAAGACGTTTTTTTCCGATCTAAGACAACAAAATCGAATTTGGGCATCTATGTTAAGAATAATAAAAAACAGATTAATTGTTCACCCATAAAATAATTTTTAACAAAAAAGATTAAGTTTCAATAAAAAATATCAAATTTTAAACAACAATAGAATAATTCAGTTTTTAGTTTATAAAATTTAATATTCAATTAAAAAAATGAAATTTTATACAGGTTATTTAAAATGTTAATTAAAACAGATGAATATGACACCAAATAGTAAAAGTTAAAAAAAAAAGATTAATTTTCAATCACAAAGATTAATTTTCTATTTAAAAAAATCTTTTTTAACAAATAATATAATTTTCAACTAAATTAATTTTCAATGCAAGAACAATATTATAAAAAGTATTTAAAATAAAATAGAATTTACATAAATTCAGGCAGGTTCTATACATTATATAGCAGAATCTTTCAGCGATAAAATTTTTTTATAGTAAATTATGCAAGACATTTTTTTCCGACCTAAGACAACAAAAATCGAATTTGGGCATCTATGTTAAGAATAATAAAAAACAGATTAATTTTTTATCCATAAAATTCATTCTCTACAAAAAAACTATTAGTTTTCAACCAACAATGTTATAATTAAAATTTCCCTTAAAGACATTAATTTTTAAGAAACAAACAAAAACCAAGAAAATAGTTGAATCCTCAATAAACAAGATAAGATTTTAACAAAGAAAAATAATTTTCTACCAAAAAGACGAATTTTCAAATGAAAAAATTAATTTTTAATTAAAAATATAAATATATAAAAGCAGAAATAGGATTATTCCTTTTTAGTTGAAAGAATTAATATTTAACAACAAACGGTTTAATTTCAACAAGTTAATTAAAATTTTACTAAAATAGATGTATTTGATGATACATAGTTGAACTTTCAAGCACACACATGTATTTTCAACCAAGAACCCAAAAATACCAATTTTTAATTCCAAATTTCAGTGTTCCAGTACAAGTGGGATAGATCAATTTTCCGTTACAGAATTTATTTTTTAACAAAAAAAAGGGAATGTGCAACTTAATAGTTTTGTTCTTAATCACAAAGATGAATTTTCAAACAAGAAGACTAATTTCCTACCAAAATAACGAATTTTCATCGAAATACGTGCATTTTCAAACAAATGGCTGAATTTTCAACTACAAAAGATCAATTTTTAACTTCAAATATCAATTCTCTAACAAAAATGGTATAATCCAATTTTAGCTTACATAAATTAATTTTTGACTAACTATAATTTTAACTAAAACAGATGAAATTGACACCAAATAGTAGAAGTTAAACAAAAATTTTCAATCAAAAAGATTAATTTTCTATTAAAGAAATTTTTGTAAATAAATAACAGAATTTTGTAGAAATTGTTGATGTAAGCTGTTGGCTTTAGGTTCAGGTGAATTGAAACTAATTAAGTTGTTTCAAACGTTTCGGCACACAATGGTGGCCTTCATCAGTGAGTTTTATTAAATCTGTGAAAGGTACACAATATCTTGTAGGTACGCAGTGTTACAATTGGAAGCATTATTTTTTGATTAATATCTTAGTTGCGAACTAATAAAAAAATGAAAATGACTTATTTTTAAATTTAAATTTTGTTTAATTTTATGAAGAACTATTGATAAATCTTGCAGTAATCTTAAAACATTATTTTATTTTAAAGAAGTACAATATTGATGAGAAAACAATACCAACGTAGTCGAAAAAGTTTTGTCATCAATTTTGTATGGAATGAAACAATTTTCAATAGCAAAAGTTGTTTACAAATTAGTTTTTCCATGACGTATATGTAATTATACTAAATTTTGAATTATTTTATTCCTTTTTTGTTATTTTTTGAATAATCTGTCTATACGAAAATTATTATTATAAATTATAAGAGACTTTATACAGATTTAACTTGTTTTCAACTAAGTTAATTTTCAATCCAAGAACAATATTATAAAAAGTATTTAGGATAAGATAGAATTCACTTAAAATCAAGCAGATTCTATACATTATTTATCAGAATCGTTAGCGATAAAATTTTGTTTATAGTAAATTATGCAAGACGTTTTTTCTCATACAAGACAACAAAAAATCGAATTTGGACACCTATGTTAAAAATAATAAAAAACAGATTCATTTTTTACCCATAAAATTAATTCTCTACAAAAAACTATTAGTATTCAACCAACAATGATATAATTAAAATTTTCCTTAGTGACATTAATTTTTAACAAACAAAAAAAATCAAGAAAATAGTTGAATCCTCAATAAACAAGATAAGATTTTAACAAAGAAAATTAATTTTCAACCAAAAAGACGAATTTGCAACTAAAAAAATTAACTTTCAATTATAAAAATAATTTTTTATCCTAAAATTGTACATTTAAATTTTTAATAAAATAGCTGAATCCTCAATCAAAAAGATCAAATTTCAAACAAATAGTGGAGTTTTGAACTAAAACAGATAAATTTTTAATTAAAAATATAAATATATAGAAACAGAAATAGGATTATCCCTGTTTAGTTAAAAGAATTAATATTTAGCAACAAACAATTAAATTTTCAACAAATTAGTTGAAATTTATAAAAAAAAATAGATGAATTTGATATTACAGAGTTGAAATTTCAAACAAACGGATAAATTTTCAACCAAGAAAATTAATTTTATATAAAAAAGACGACGTTTGAAACAAATAATTGAATTTTGAACACAACAATATCAATTTTTAATTCGAAATTTCAATGTTTCACCGAAAGTCGGATTGTTAAAGTTTCACTTTAAGAATTTAATTTTTAACAAACAAAAAAAGGAATGTGCAACTTAATAGTTTTTTTCTTAATCATAAAGATAAATTTTCAACCAAGAAGACTAATTTCCTACCAAAAACCTGAATTTTTATCGAAATATGTGCTTTTTCAAACAAATGGTTGAATTTTCAACGAAAAAAGATCAATTTTTACATTCAAATATGAAATCTCTAGCATAAATGGTATAATCCAATTTTATCTTACATATATTAATTTTTAACTAACTATGAAGGAATTTAAAAAAAAATTGAACCCTCAATGAAAAAGATGAATTTTCATCAAAAATTAATATTTTTTGGGTTGAAGATTCATAATTTTAGTTGAAAATTTGATTCTTTCGTTGAAAATTCTTTCTTTCTTTGGTTGAAACTTAATCTTTTTTGTTGAACATTTCTTTAATTGTTTTAAGGTTGAACGACCTTTTACAAATTAATTTTCTTGGTTAAAGATGCATTATTTTAGTTAAAAATGATCTCTGGTAAAAAATAAAACATTTTTCTTAAAATGCATTTTTTGGTTTAATTCAGCCGTTGTTGTTTTAAAATAATATTTTTTAGTTTTTGGTTGAAAATTTATCTACTTATTTAAAAGTTTAACTATTTTGTTAAAATGTTATGTTTTTTGATGAAAAAGTAACTGTTTGGTTGCAAATTTGTTAATTTTTTTAAACTGAAAATTAAACTTTTTCATTTTTAGTATAAACGGTTTTGTTAAAAATTTGGCTTTTAAATGAAAGATTTGCATTTACAACCGAATAGTTTAAATTTTACCCAAATAGTTGCATTTTCAACCTACAAATATAAATTTTAAACTGAATGGCCACATTTTCAAACAAAAAAGATTAATCTTTAACCAAAAATAGTTGCATTAAAAAAAAAAAGAATTCTCAATGAAAACGTAGCGGCGGACATCTTAAAACAAGAAGAAAAGATTTTCAACAAAATATTTAAATTTTTAACCAGAGTTAAATTTTCGAACCAGTATGTACATTTTTAACAAAATAGTTGAATTTTTAACCTGCAAATATGGATTTTCGATAAAAAATGTAATATTTGATATTTCAACGAATGCAGATGCTGCCAAGAGATGCATTGTGAAAATAAGGAAAAGAATTTTCAATCATAAAAATTAATTTTCTATAAGAGATTTGAATTTAAACCAAAAGTAGCAAAGTTACTTTTTCACACACAAAAAATTCATTTACTTGTGAAAAAAAAGAATTTAAAAAAAAATAGTAAATTTTTTAACCAAGAGATGAGTTTCGAACTAAAATTATGAATTTTTCCACTAGAAAGACGAATTTTAAACAAATAAAACATTTTCAGTCAGGAAATAAAAAAATTTGTCCCACGTCTTAAACTTTTAAGTCAAAAGACTATTTTTTTGTAGAACAGTTGTGACACCTTTACCCTCCATCTATCACCATAAACCACATTTTTTACAACACCTTCATCCCACCTGATAAGTTTTCAAGTATTTATTTGTTGAAAGTGTTATTTTTAATACAAAATTTCATTTATTTCAATGTAATTTGAAATATAATGATTATTAGTTTAATTTTAAAGAAAATATTTTTGTTTTTCATAAACTTTAATGTGAAAAGTCAAGGGGAAAGTGGGAGACTTAACTAAGCCCGATATTCGACGATTGGCAGAAATTTGCGTTCAATAATGTAATTTTTTCCAACTTTGTAAGGATTTATCTGCTTTTGTAATCAAAATTCGTGCAATAATCATATATCGTGTTATTCATTACAAAGTAGTGTAATGATTTTGTATAAATCGGAATAATGAAACAGTTATTACTAAAAAATTGTATGACATTGAACGCACGAACTAATATTGAGGAGACTTAATCAAGATTTTCAGGGAAGAGTTTACCAAGTGGCAACAATCTTATTACATGTGTTTTTCTACCTATAAGGCCATTGATTATTATAATGCGCGTTCCAAAATTTTGCTAAATTGATTTATAAAAATTGCGGTGTAAAAATGCAAAGTTCATTATTTAAAGAATATGATAATCATCAACGTGAGTTACAAAATTGTAATCAATTCTATTCATTAATATTAGGTGTAAATTAAATTTTAATAAAAAAAGCTCTTTTGGAATATAATAGTTCAATTTCATTTTATACCAAAAAATATATAATTCGTTGAAATCCTATTATAAAATATTAATTACAGTTTCAGATAAAGAACTCATCCCTTGGTGTCTTCTATTATTTTATACTAAGATTTTGTAACATTCATTAAATATTTATAACATAGAAAAGATAGGCTTTTGATTTATTATTTTTCATAAAAAGATAAATAGGCGCGTGCAAGACTGCTAGTAGTTTGATAGAATGACGTTAGAAGGCGGGTGAGTTCGGTCATAATCTTGAAAAATCCAATTTTTTGGAGACTCATGAACTTAAAATAGCTCTGCTGAAAATTTGAAGGTTTGGACTTAGATCACTTGACACCCAGAGGACACAAATACTACCAGATACTTCAAAAATATTTCAAATATTTCGCGAATATTTTCAAAGATATCACACAAATCAAAATGATTTCATAAGAGTTTCAAAAAGATTTAAGAGATTTTACAATTATTTAAAATATTTCAAAAAAATTCCACATAGATCTCAGAGTGCACACAGATTTTAATGACTTCCCAGAGATTTCAATAACTTCACAAATATTATGAAATATTTCAGAAATATTTCAAATATTTCAAATATTTCGCAAAGATGGCCACAGATTTGACAAAAATTTTTAATATTTCTTAAGGATTTTAGATACACTTCAAACATTGCACAATGATTTCAATGATTTCAAAAGATTTTCATAATTTCACAAATATTACCAAATATTTTTAAAATATTAGAAATATTTCGCAATGTATGTACATACATATAAATGCATACAAACATACGTATATATGCATGTGTGTGTGTGTAAATTGGTTCCAATATCGTCGAAAAAATTACATGCTCGACCTCTCGCTGTATCATTCTGGAAACGGGGAACGCCTGTTTTCGATTTAACATGGGCGAATTTTTAATTAATTAAACCATGGGTGAATTTTTAATGAATTTAAAAAAATCATTTTTCAAGAGAAGGTCTCTACGAGGGATTGTATTTAGACCTTTAGATAAAGTGGTTAAAACATTACATAAAGCAATTCATAATTCTAGGAGAAATGTTGTCATTTTTAATACATGAACTAAAAATCAAGCCCTAGGAAGCGCCTACTTTTAAATGCGAAGAACTCATGTTAAAAATCTCGCCTTCGGCGAGGTAACTTTTTAGACCTTTTCTCCGCTTCAGAATGTAGATTTAGAACGAAATCAAAATGTTAATAATTCTTACTACTTTTCGATCTGACGGTTTGTTTTTGTAGTGTGGGAAAGTTCTAAGGTATGAAAGAACTTGTCTTTCCGAAACTTTTCTTTTTAGCTAGGGTTTTAAAATTTTGTTTACATTATTGGTCACATAAAAATACACGTGCAAGTTTCAAAATTTACAGATAAAATTGCAAGTGCACACCCACATGCATTTTTTCACTGG
The DNA here is from genome assembly GCF_010883055.1 of Belonocnema kinseyi. Lineage (NCBI taxonomy): Eukaryota > Metazoa > Arthropoda > Insecta > Hymenoptera > Cynipidae > Belonocnema > Belonocnema kinseyi. Next base: position 62,733,469 of record NC_046661.1, read on the forward strand.
AGATAAATTTGAAATCGCAGTAAACACCGATCACTACACCCATAGAAATTTAGTTACAAAATACGTTAAAACCGATATTACAGTTTAGTATAATCTTTTAAGATTTAGGGAATCGGGTATGTATATTAAAAAGTAGTATAGTATTTATTAATAATCTATGAAAAATTCACTTTGGAAAATTAATATAAGTTCTACAAAACTTGTAAAAGAAACTGTTATATTTAAAATTCACTATATTAAATTTAAGCAGGACCATAATGTCAAATATCAGAAAGATTGGAATCTTTTTTTCACATTTTAAAAGAGAGGATTCTGAAATTTGCTAAAGACTATACTAAAAATTATGAGTCATTCGAAAAAAATGTGACTGTCGAAAATACGAAAACGACAAGTTCGTAACAAGTCGTGAAATCCCACAAACTCAGACTACACAATTATAGCACATAAATACGCACATTATCATTATTAGTTTTGTACACATAACAATGTAGAATACACAGTCACTGATGTAACTAACTTAACCTTTACTTATATACATAGTACGAAAACATATACATATAACACACGCATCGCACGCAAATCAAGCTAAGAGAAGGAGTTTGAAGATTCCTTATATACTAAATGGTGAGAATTTTTAGAATTGTGAGAAACGACATGGTACTTAATAACTCGACTTAGAAACATTCAAAATTAAAAGTAAAAACAGGAAAATATTTTCTTTTAATAAGGTCAAATCTGGGATTGAATTAAATTCAAAATTATCTATAGGTTTTTCATTGTTTTTAAATCACCGCGTTCCCGCCTCACATTCGGCTTGGTAATACGAGTAACCATGCTGGGTCAAAAATTGTAGGTGCTCTGAACTTAATACAAATTCTGTATAAATGAAGTATATTATTATACAAGGACAACCATTTATAATAAAAAAGAGCTATAAATAAAATAGTTCCTAATTTTTTTGCGAACACAAGTCGTCTTTGAAATTCTTGACATCTTTTAAACCTTTTGAAATCTTTGTTAATTCGTTGAGATCTCTTGAAGTACTTAAAATCTTTGTCAAATCTTGAAATTTCTGTGAATTCCTTTGAAATCATTCTCAATGTTTGTAAAATATTTGGAATCCCTAAAATTTTTAAAATAACTGAAATCTTTGTAACATTTGTATGACGTATTTGTGAATGCTTAGTTTAAAATTTGTTTGAAATCATTGAAACGTTTAAAATCTTCTCAAATTTGTTAGAACCTTATTTGATTTTTTAACGTCTTTGAAATATTTGAATTCTTTTGAAAGCTTCACAATTTTTGGAAATGTTCGAAATCTTTGTGAAAATTTTGAAATATAGTGTAAACGCCATTTTCAAATCTTGGAAATACTTTTAATCTTTATGAAATGTTCGAAATCTTTGAGAAATTTTTGTGAAATATTTTGAAATCTTTGTGAATTTTTTTATTCGTTGAAATCATCGAATTCTTTGAAATCTTAGTGAAATATTTTTAAAATGTTCTAAATGTTTTACAATCTTTGAAATCTGGTGTACTGTACCCTTTTTAAAATGTTTGAAATCCTTTAAATCTCATGAAATTTTTAAAAGCCCTGTAAAATTGTTGTGAAATATTTTTAAACTAGTAATGTACACTAGGGTGGTCCAAACAACCGAATTTCGAATAGAGGACATCCCCCCCCCCCCTAACCAGTTTGTGAAGTTGCCGGAAAAAAATTCCCTCCAGGTTTGAGCCAAATCGGTTAGTATTAAGACGTGCTGCAAAGGCCCTGAAAATCCCATAAGATTAACATGGGAAAATTTTGGTTTACGGAAAAATGGGTTTCAGGATTCTGTATTTAAACTTAGCTTGCGGGAGATCATAAGAATTTGTTGAGGAGTCTGTAATCAATGATTTCCATGAAATTACTTTAAATTTTTATGCACCCCCCCCCCCCTTGTAGAGCCCCAAAAAACTGAAATTGACATTTTTGCCCAAAACTTACACATAAATGCTCTGTTTTTCCCTTTTTGCCATAAATTCTTTTTTTGTCAAGTGCAATGGTTTTAAATATTTTTCAACTAATTGACAATTGTTTAAACAATTTGTTTTTGTTTAAATAATTTTTTTGCACTTACTTATCGAAAGGTAGATTTTTTATGTTTTATTGGACAATTGGTCATGTTTAGGAATAATGATCTTTGTTTCAAGCATTTAGTATTCATTTAAACAATTTATTATTATTTAATTGCAACTTTTTCTTAAAAAGAGGTATAAAACTCAAGTTTTTTTTAACATTAGTTAGATTTGCTGCTTATTATTAAATATCTACGTGATTTATATACTAGTAACTTATTTTGTAATATATTCTTATTTGTTCAAATAAATTTTGTTTGTTTAAAAAGTTTTTTTTCGAAACTAAATGTTTGAAATTTCTGTATTTCTGCAATTATTGTGGTAATTTGTCATTGTAAAGAGCAAAATTTTTTGTCTAAACCATTATCGTATTGTTTAATAAATTTATTAAACATTAATGTAACATATTATTGGAAATTGTGATTCAAAAATCTGATTTTGGTCTCAATTGAATTAAGTATATCGCTTATTGTTGAATATTTAAACGTTAAGCAAATGCTTTAAATAACTAATATTTGTTCATAAAATGTTTTACATTGGTCATAAAAAGTTAATTTTTTTAGTAAGACTTCATTCTATAAAAATAACATTAAATTTTGTCGTTCTGAAATTATTTGTATAATTTTTTCCTTTTAATCACCCTCGTAGACAAACTCGTTTGTCCTCTGAAAGCTCAAAGTAAGTGTTTTTTTGTTTATGTTGATCCCGCAGATTAGCTGTTAGTATTCTCAAAGGAATTAGAAATATTTGTATTTTTTTAACGTCACTGGAAATTAAAAGACAAAATTTTACTCTCAACAATGAAAAATGATCACATTAATTGCAAAAAAAAAACAGAAAATTCAAAAATTTATTCTCGAAAAAAGTTGTTTAAACAAACAAAATTTATTTAAACAAATAGGAGTTTATTACAAAATAAGGTACTACTATCTAAATGAAGGAGATATTTAATAATAAGCAGCAAAGCTAACTAATTTTTTTTTTTAACTAGAGTTTTATACCTATTTTTAAGAAAAAGTTGCAATTAAGTAATAATTAATTGTTTAAACAAAAACTAAATGCTTGAAATAAAGATAATTATTCCTGAAAATGTCCAATTGTCCAATCAAACTTAAAAAATCTACCTTTCAATAAGTAAGTGCAAAAAAAATATTTAAATTAAAATAAATTGTTTAAGCATTTGTTAATTAGTTGAAAAATACTTGAAAACATTCCACTTGACAAACAAAAATAATTTATGGCAAAAAAGGGAAAAACAGAGCATTTATGTGTAAATTTTGGGCAAAAATGTCAATTTCAGTTTTTTGGGGCATTTTTGGGGTTCCACAAGGGGAGGGGGGCATCCAAATTTTTAATAATTTAATGGAAATGATTGATTAGAGACACCTTAACAAATTCTTAATATCTTCCGCAAGCTAAGTTTATATCCAGAAACCTGAATCCCATTGTTCCGAAAACCAAAATTTCCCCATGTTAATCTTATGGGATTTTCCGGGCCTTTGCGGCACGTCTTAATATTGACCGATTTTGCTCTAACTTGGAGGCAATTTTTTTCCGGCAACCTCATAAAATGGGGGAGGGTTGGCATGCCCTCTAATCGAAAAAAATGTCAAAAGGTATGATTTTGGACCACCCTAATGTACACGCATCTTTTAAATCGTCGAAATCCATAAAATCTTTGTAAAATGTTCATAAATCTTTGTGAAACGTTTAAATCTCCTTTTAAATATTTTTAAATCTTTATAATATATTGAAACCTTCTAGAATGTTTAGCAATGCTTTGTAATCTGATGCTCAATACCTGATTGGTAAAATCCTTGGAATTTTCAACTAATAATTTTTATAATTTGTAAGTTGAATATCACAAAAAATGTATACTTTTGCCAATTAATATCACTCTTGCCTTAAAAACAAAACACTGGAAAACACGTGTCCATACATGAATCTTGACCAGTTTAGCGAGAAACACGAAGTTCCCCGATTCACATCGTGAACGCTCGGCTATGAGGTACAATCGGCGGATTCGGATTCTGAGCTATGAAAAATTCAAAAATTCGATTGTGGAGGTGCTAGCTTAATGTACCTTCGGCTAACCTGGGGAGACTATCGGAGCTATTAGGATTTTTTGATACAGTGTTTTGTAATTTCCTCAATTGAAGATTACAATTTCTGTTAGCGTCTATCACAGAAAATAAAAATATCTCTCATTACCTTTCACTTTCTCTTTGACTATATTAATTTGTAGAATATTTATATTAACTTTTGGACCTCAATTTATTAATAATCGACTATATCAGTTATGAATATTGAAATATCAAGTATTATTGTAAAATTTATTTCAGTGTATGCCTATGAATATTCCTGATTCACTAAGGCTACCGATTTAAATTTTCCAAACTGCGCTTCACTTCTTGGTAAATATTCATTTATATAACATTTAAAATTGGGACATATAGGGGGCAAATAGGTACTTACATTAAAAAATTAATAAAACGGCTTCAGCAGATACACATGAGTTATGCTCCGACAAAATAAGACAATATTTATAGATATTGTACTTCGTTATTGATGAAACTTTGAAGTCTAACAACATCAACTGCACAGTACCAACGGGAAACACGAGAACACGAGTTATGTTTTGTTGACATACGTCTCCATAGTAACGGCCTTTCGGTTGGTTAAGTTTTCTTTGTCTTACGTCAGCGGTGCGCTCCATGCATAATAAGCGCCTCGTGACCACGGTCGTATGGTGACGACAACAGGGAAACTGATGGATATTTAAAATAAATATTCAGTTTTAAAAAATTGATTAAATTGAATTTAAAACATAGCTCATTTATTTCAATAGTGTATAAATAATGTAATATTGCATGGTTATACTTTGTAATTTCAATAGACCCAAGCTTTCCAGTACATGCCCAGTTTGAAAAAGCCGCCGTTAATCAGCATCACTGCACTGGCTGGCTTGCTGCCAGCATAAGCCGTCTAGATCTTAGAGGGAAGATAGGTATAGAGATAGAAGTATTATCGAGACCACGATGCCTACTAGGGCATACCGAAAAAAGAAAAAGTTGTTTGCGCGAAGTTCTAATAGCATTGAAAACTTTCTTTTGAGAGTCAAAAACACTCCCCTTAAGTATCGTTAAAAAAGATTCATTCAACACTGAAAAAAAGGATTACTGGTACCAAGTGAATTTTACTTGGCTGAAGTAATTGAAAGTTCTGTTTATTTTTAAAGAAACATTTTTTTGAGGCAAATAAATACGACCTGTTAGTCGAAGCGAATTATTGCTTTGAATCAAAGAAATATTAATTGAAGATAAAAAATATATATTTTACACTAAATGAATGACTCATTGTTCCAAATGAATGTGCCTCGAATTAGAATGAATATTTATTTGAGATGGGGAAATATGAATTAAAGGAAAGAAATATATTTTAAGGTTAAGCAAATATTTTATAGGCCCAAAAAAAAGATTTCCTCATAGAAAATTTCTGAATATTTAAATCACAAAAATATATCTCTTGATTCGAAAAAATATTTCTTTGGTCTAGACCATGCGCTAGTGCAATAAAGTAGTTAGTACTTCAATTGTAGTACATAATTTCCCGAATAAGCAACTGAATTCTTTGAGCCTAAATTATAATTATTATTTTATTAATATAAATATTTAATTCAAACTAATCACATAATTTAAAATCTTGATGAACCTGAAACAGAAACAAAAAAATTCGATGAAAAATCCACTCCCAGCAGGAATCGAACTTTGTTCCATCCAGTCTAAAGACATGGAAATTTTAAAGCGGAAAACCGTATTTAAACCTCACCATAATCGCTAAAGAAATATTTCTTTAAATCAAAAGCATGTATATTTCATTTAACAATATGTTTCTTTAATCTAAAGACGTATTCAATTGAAACAAATGACGCCAAATTATTAAATTTTTGATCACAAAAAAATGATTACTTCGTGGGAACAAATGTTTATTTGTCATGACTAATTTAATTCGAATAATTAAATAAAATATTTTCTTTCACAGAAGAAATAAGAATTTACGTAAACACAATACTTTGTTCAACTACATAAATGCTCCATTGCTATAAATGCATGAGCCCTTTATGACAAAAAATATATATACTGTAATTTCATTAATATTATTTTGAATGAAATTATTATTTCTTTGATTTAAATAAATCTAAATTCTTGATTCAAGTATGGAGAAATTATTGATTCAAATGTATCCCGAATCAGTTCAGAGAATCGAACTCTTTGAATAAAATATATATTTCTTTGAACGACTAATCATATTTCAACGAATCTAGACCTTTTGAATTAAGAAAACCATTTTCTTGAATGTAAGAAATATGTATTTCAGTCAAGAAAATATAGCCAAAAAATTTATTTTTTTAGATCAACAAAAGATATATACCTGGTTTAAATAAAAGTTACTTCTGTTAAAGAATATTTTCTTGATGCTAAGAAATAGGATTCAAGTAAATGAATTTACTTGGTACTAAGAATGAGTTTTTCAAGTGTATAGCAATATGTTGCAACAATAATATATAACCCAGTGGGTAAAAAAATTAAGGATGTCCTAGTGACATATTCGGTATATCTCTAATACGTCTTTTGGAACATGTCTTTTGGATATCCTACACTGAAAAAAAAAATTTATGCAAAGAAATTCATTTCTTTGACTCCATTTCTTTACGACACAAAAATTATTTATCTAAATTTATTAAATAATGTTTAAAGGCAACAAACCCATGCATTGCATCAAATAAATCATTTCTTTGGGTGCAATGTTTTTGATACCAAGAAATATTTCTTAGCTTGGGAATGTGAAATTATTAACTCAAGTAATTGATTTCTTTAAGAAATTAACCTATAATTCTCATGAATCTGGCTTTGGCACTTAAAGAAATATTTATTTATTTTAATGATTGCAAATCTTTAAACTAAGAAATATGGTATTTAAGTACAATAATTCTTAGATGCGTAGATCAAATACATAATTTCTTTGAATCAAAGAAATATTTAAAAAACTTAAATGGATATTAATTAAGATAAATAATTATTTATTTCGTATAAGGAATTGGTACAATTATTCCAATACAACATTTCATTACTTGAGTGATGTAATTTATTCACTAAAGTATTAATTTAGCTATTTGAAAGAAGTAAGTACATATATAATTCGTCCAAATAAAATATTTTTTCAATGAGAATTTTGGTATACTAGCAACTATTGTTCAGTTCTTTAAATTTGTTGAATATTTTTTAGAATTAAAAGTTGGACAATTTCCGTTCCAAAAATATTTCCTTGCATTCAGAGCATGAAATGAATCATGCGAAACCCATACTAATCTTAGACAAGGATATGTTTTTTTAAAGCAACTGCCCATAAAAAAATGCGGGGCCCCTATCAGAATATCTAGTCTAGAAAAAACTGATGGGGGCCCTGTCAAGTTAAAGTGAAGAATTAAATGCTTCGTATAGGTATGACAAATCTATCTGTATCTAATGAGGCCCCGACTAGAGAAGTCCTAAAATATATTATATTACCTAAAATATTAATTTGGAGGTTTTTGAAGGTTTCAGTGTGCAGAAATAATGTTTTTATGAGTATATAAACCCTTTATTCTCGAAAAATTTATTAAAGGCACTAATTAATATTTTCTTCGGGGCCAGACAGATATGTGTCATTTAAACCCTGGCGGACCGAAGGAACCGAAAGGAGCCTCTACAAAGTACCCTTAAAGACCCCACTGAGTCCCCCTTTAGTTCCACCTTAAAAATTAAAAAAAAAAAAAACAGCAAGATCAACTTTTAGATGGTTGAAATTCGGATTCTACGTTCAAATTTACATTAGGAACTGACGGAGTAATCGCAATACTTTTTCTTGCAGCGTTCAAAATCGAATTCGGCCGAATTCGGCGTCAAGTGCATCTTCTTTTGAGTAGCAGTTAATAAGCGTTCCGTCGGTAATTTTAACCCATTAACGCCTAAAAGAACGATTTTGTATGGTTTTTTCAACCGCGATTTTAAATGTGAATCCGAAGGTAAAAAAATTGAGACAAGTCATATTCGATGTAAAATATTCTGAACCTACGATTGGTGCTGTCAAAATTTTGAAAGAATTCATATTAACAAAGTTTTATTTGTTTATTTAACAAAAAACCCGAAATTTCGAGTGACAATAATTTTTCATTTTATATTTTTACACAGAAACCGTCGTTAGATTTTTATAATTTGTGAATCTTTTGCGTGCATGGAAGCTAACTTCCAAAATCCATGTATAGATTTTTTCAAATTCAAGGCGGCAACATCCAACATGGCCGCTTAAAGCCGAAAATTTTTTGCTCATTTCGATATTTATCTTATTTTTTTACTTGAAAAAATGTTTGATGATGAAAGTTCACTAAATTGCGTATACGGGCGTTTTTTTGGTCGCTGGTTACGAATCTGTTATCAGTTTTCACAAATTCAAGATGGCAGATCCAATATAGCGGCCAAAATTTCTAAAATTGTTCCATTTCTATGAAAGTCAGTATACAGGAGTTTTTTGGGTCGCTGATTACGAATCCATTATCTGATTTTACAAATTATATGGGACTGTAAGTGTATTATCAATGATATGTGAATGAAGAGAATCAGATTCAACATCTAACTCAGTGAAAGATTCAGAATGGGATCCAGAATCAGAATCTCCGGAGTATTACCATTGCGAACTCGTTTTTGATGCTTTAAACGACGAGACATTTCTTTTTGACGAGAAAAACTTTATGTACTACTTACATAAAAGTTTGGTGTAAAAAGTTTTTTACGACCAAAATTGTAACCAAACAAATTAATTGTTGTATTTTATTTGAGGAAGTAACTGTTATAATTTGCATATGGATAAAAATAATTTTTGAATCAGAAATAAATATAATGTAAAAGATGAAAACTTACATGTAACCTATATGACTTGCACAAGAAAAATTACCTAGGATAAATACAAAAGTAGGCTTGTACTTCTTCCTATAAATATGTTTTGAAAAAAATGGTATATTCTGTGCAATAGTAAATTCAATATGGTACAATATACAATAGTGAATTCAGTAATAAGTTACCCGGACATTCTTATCTACCGGATTACATCAATACTAAACTAATTAGGACAATTTTGAACAGCATATTCGATCCGCTAGGTTGAATTTGTAAAAACAGATAATGTATTCATAATCAGCGACCTAAAAAAACCCTGTAAAGCGAATTTCATAGTAATTGAACAATTTTCGAAATTTTTAGCCGCCATATTGGATACGCCATCTTGAATTTGTGAAAAACAATAATGCATTTGTAATCAGCGACCCAAAAAACCCTGTATACTGACATTTATAGAAATTGAACAATTTTTGAAGTTTTTGGCCGCTTTATTGGATCCGCAGTTTCAAATTTATGAAGACTGATAAAAGATTCGTAACCAGCGACACAAGAACTCCCTGTATACGCAATTTGATAAACATTCATCATTAAACATTTTTTCAAATGAAAAAATAAGAAAAATATCTAAATAACTAAATAATTTTCGGCTTTAATCCGCCATATTGAATGCTGCCATCTTGAATTTGAAAAATCTAACATGGATTTTGGAAATTAGCTTCCATGGACGCAAAAAATTCACAAATTATAAAAATTCAACGACTGTTTCTGTGTAAGAATCTGAAACGAACAATTTTTGTAATTCGAAATTTCGTGTTTTTTGTTAAATAAACAAATAAAACTTTGTGAATATGAATTTTTTTCGAAATTCTGACAGCACCAATCGAAAGTTCAAAATCTTTTACATCAAATATGACTTGTCTTCATTTTTTTTACCATCAGATTCACATTTAAAATCGCGGTTGAAGAAAGCATTTAAAAGTCGTCCGTTTACGCGTTAATGGGTTAAGAATGTTGTGTGGATGCTAGCACCACGCAGTGAAAACCTCAGACAACGCTGCGATGCAAGTGAGTGCTGTAAAGCAGTGTTTGCATTTTATTTTTAAACTTTGCGCGCAGCATATTACTTGAGCTATTATGGATGCGCTTGAAGTCACCTTCAGCAGAATGTAATGGGATTTTTTTACATTTTTAACGCTGCAAAGAGACTCCTTTCGGTCCCTTCGGTCTACCAGGGAAATTAAAGGGGTCATGTAAAATGCATCTGGCCAGTGCATTACCAGAGCAGTACTCTCCCAGTACTGGTCACCAGTACAGATAATCGGCAGTTCAGTCAGTACCGGCAAACATCTGGCTCCAAGATCGGCGCAGAACCAAGGTCCATTCAACCCGGGCTGAAAGGGGTACATGGCACACGGACGCAAATCATTCAGGGGTGACCGTATTAGGGCGAATTATTAGTTTGTTTTTTATACCCTTATCACTACAAAGGTCTGTTATGACGAAGTAGATAGTAGAAGACCGACATAAAAAAGGCCATCCCTAGGAGAAACTGGTCTAGACCTTCCTTAACACTCAAAAAGAACTCGTGGTGCTGTAATGTAAAAAAAAAACTAGGCTGAAAATCTTGGTAGTGCATCTTTAAAATCTAACTAGAATTTCTTGAACAGATTTGAATGATTAAATCCTTGACTAGTAATTAATTAATTTTTCTCATTCCATACGAGATTAGCTTTTCCTTGCCAGTGCCTAAATACAAACTAACTACGATTTCCTGATCAGTTTTAACTCAAACGACACCTGGTGATTTCTGACAGATTTTGCTTGCTTCGAACAAGCGGTTTTTTTCCTGTCAAGGGTTTCGCGAGGAAAAAACTGTTGTTGTGGCGTTGCGATCTATCAGTTGATTGATAAACAGCGGGGTAATTAATTGCTTCTTTTTAATCATCTTGTGTTGCAACTGGATCATAACATTACGGTCGGTTACGGTATGGACCAAAAACGAAATTAACAAGAAATCAATTGAGAAATTTCCGCAAAAGAAATAAATGATTAAATAAGTTATTTACGGGTAAAAGGGAAAAATAAAATACTCATAGCCTAGAAAATAGAAAAAAATGTATTTTATACATGGATTTGGATACGCATAAATATATTTGTTTGTGTTATATAATAAAAATTGATTACAAATAAGTAAATTTAAAAATCTATAATTAATAAATAATAATTAAAAACAGGTATTTCGTAGAACGCTGATCGTGAGGGCTAAAGCGTAGGCTGTCGACCCTCTCTGTCGGCTTGCGGGTTCGATTCCCGTCTCGCACTCTGGCAGAGCCTAGGCAGCCCATTCGGTGGACGAATACCTCTAGAGAAAAAGGTTCTCTAAGTACTTAAAGCTTTGGCTCTTATTGATTCGGAACACACCTTAAAATGTAGGTCCCCCCTTCCATTTCCAAGTAAGTGTATGGGGGGTGTATAAAGGAATAGGGAAGAAGGTGCCAAAAAAATGTAAACCTTTAGGGGACGCATTAGAAGCTTCTTTTTAAAACAAAAATTATTTGATAAATGGTAATTTATTAAATGATTATCAAACTAATAATTAAATGCAAATAAGAGTAAGATATTTCAATATAATCAAATTTTCAAAAATGTATGAATTTTTATTGATCACTTTTAATTTATGCACATTTTTTGACTATGCGAAAAAACGAAAGGGGCGAAACACTACCCAGTGGGCACAAAATTTGGCGACATCTTTACGACATCGTTACAGCATCTTTACGACAACTTTACGACATCCTATGTCCATGTCGTTTCGGTGCCTGCGATATCGCAAAGACATCATCAGATCATACGACTTATTTACGATATTGTAAAGACACCTTAACGACATGGACATAGGATGTCGTAAAGTTGTCGTAAAAATGTCGTAACGACGTCGCCAAATGTTGTGCCCACTGGGTATCCTCCAAAGACTTCGAAATGGCGTCGTCGAGCGTCATCCCTAGCGCTAAAGGTTGGCTAAAGGTCTTCGCACAAAGAAATCGCGTGCGATCTGTCGCGCTGCTGCGGTGCGAGCTGGGTCCGTACCGTTCACCTATCAAACCGCCACTCGAGAAGCAGAATCGTGGAGAAGTTTGCGACGCTGCCCATATTGGTGTGTTTACGCAGAGAGTCTAGTGTTTATCATTGTGAAAAAAGCCGGCATTTAAAGCCAAGTAATATTTTTTTAATATTTCGAATATCTCGGAAGTTCTGCTTCTCGAGCGGCGGTCCTATAGGTGAACGGTATGTAGCAGCTCGACAGATCGCACGAGATTGGTTGACGCTCTGTGTTTGTAGACGGACGGCTCGTGTGTGAGCCGTTTCCATCAAACTTCACACATATTTTCTTGTGCGAACACCTTAAGGCAGCCAAGGATTGAACAAGGTAAGCGACCAAACGAGGAATGAAAAATGTCTAATGATTTTTGTATTTTTGAAAATAAATGAATTTAGCTTCATTTAAAAATGGAAATAATTTTATTAAAAACTACGTAAGCACCAGGTAAGTAACTAACTAGGTTCCTTCTAAATTTCCTAGTCAGATCCTCACTCGACGTTGCGTTACATTTGTCAGTAGTATCTGGCAAGATTCCTAGTTCACCAGTTCACCAGTTATTTAATAATTAAGTCCCCAAGATTAACTACTTTTTTAAGTTTTTTAAGGCAATACTGCGAACAAAAATTGAAATATTTCAATGCATTCTTAAGTTATGAATAGGTGCATTATATATTTATCCAGAAAATTGTGTTGCAATTTTTGTCTGGATAATGCCAATTTCTCAACTTACAGAAAAGGAGTCGTAAAAATTAAATTTCGAAAATGATTTTCAAATATTATGCAACTTAATTAGTGATTTAGAAAAATATTTAGATATCTTTTATGAAATATTCTTAAAACAAAGACTATAATTAATTATAATATTTGTAACTTCACAGGAAAAAAAATCCATTCAATTGAATTTGAATGGGTTTTGAGGTCTTCTGAATTGCGTATCTGTCACTGGAATTCCAGATAGCCGCCCATAGGTTAGAGTGAGTTTTAAATGAGAAATCAACTTTTTAAATCTTTTTTAATCTAAAATTTAATTTATTCATTAATTTCACATTTACTATATATGAATCTTATATTTACAAAAACTAACACTCACGTTTTATCTTATCGAAATTACCTTGACCAAAAATGCGGGTATTGAAATTCTTAACATTTGGATGTTTGTGATGCAAATGGATAAAAGGGAATTGCGGAGTTTGTTTTTAACACGTGGACTCCCTGCAGGTATTAGCACGTGCACTGAATAAGTTGAATGTTTTAGGCGCTTAATTCAGTGTAAATATTATAATTCCTGCAAAGGATAATCTAATGAAAATACTGTAAAAAGAGAATTACAACTAAATTATCATTGAATTTATAAAGAAATTGTCGCATCAATCATAATATATTACAATATTATTTAATTTGAATTTCTGTAATTTTTTATTAATCAGCATTGTGCTATTCAAATTTATTACCTCATACTTCTCATTCGAAACATTTAATTATTTAAAATTTTAATCGGCATAGTCCACTCAGTTAAGCCCAGCCTGAGGTAACCTACAATAGGCAGATTCACGCTTATTGAAAATTGATATGTGCGCATCGTCTTTTTACCATTGGGTGTGATCTTTTGAGAACTCCATTTCATATTGAATCTCAACCCATTCATATGCACATGAATGAATTGTAGAATGCTCATAGGAATTATTTCAGTTTTGTTAGTCTTATTCAACTCCATTCACTCAGCATTTTGACGAATGTGGATTAGCAGATTTAAATGACCGCGCGCAGGTGACCGATTAAAAATGTGGCCAACCGATTACATTTTTATTCTTTAAATCTGGAAATGACAGATACTCAATTCAAACCGATTCGCTTTCTATTGTTTTTTTTCCTGGGTTTAAGTCGTTTAAAATCAAACCCTTAAAATTAAACAAATTTTAAACACAACCGACTTGAAATTTTCGTCATTTCTAAGTCAAATCCCTTCAGCTTCAAAGCTTTAAAAATTAGACAGTATAATTTGAAATTAAAATTTTTCTCTCTAAATTTAAATTACAGTAAAAAGTTATGGATAAAGTTCCGAATAGTACATACCTCCGAATAATTTGAAACTACGTATATACATGGATTTTGACTCGCTGATTACATTAAATAATTATGATTTAATTACATTAAAAACCTATAAAAATGTTTTATTTTTAAGTTTATCTTAGTAACTAATAAGAATTTACGAAAATGTTTCAAATAAAAGTTGCAAATCTTTTAAAAGCACGTATTTTATAGAAAGTACATTTTTACTCTGCAAGTAATAGTGTCCGAGAGAAGCGACGATAAATATGAAAAATCACAGAAATACAGCACAATATGTAGCGGTGTTACAGAAGTGCAAAGATTGTTTCTGTAACTAGTCACAGGGGTATCTTTCCACCCTACCCCCACGAAACTTCAGAAAGGGGTAGGAGTTAGGCTAACATTATTTCTGTGACCAGTCACAGGAATGCCTTCCCACCCCCCACCAGACGTTGGAAATGGGTAGGTGTTTGACCAACATTATTTCTGTAACTAGCCACAGGGTTACACCACTACATATTGTGCTGTATTTCTGTGATTTTTCATATTTATCGTAGTTTTTCCCAAAAACCATCACTCGCAGAGTAAAAATGTATTTTACATGAAATATATGCTTTTAAAAGATCTACAACTTTTATTTTAAGCGTTTTCGTAAATTTTTATTATTTACTAAGATAAACACAAAAACAATGACTTTTATGGGGTTTCCATTGTTTTCACCATGAATAGTGCTAATAGTGCTACGTTATTTTTTTTTAGGAATCAAGGACAATAAGTAGCAAAATTAGAATATCAAATGCCAATATCACGTCATCGGTCATCAATAAACAAATAAATATTAATAAAAGTTTAATAAAATTTAATTGAATTTTAACTGTAAAAATTTATGAAAATATCAGAAAAATATTTGTCTTGAATTAAAGAAACCGTTTCTTTAATATAATTTTCTTTATTTAACCGAAATAAACTTCCAAATGAAGAAAATCATCTCCAAATAAAGAAGAATCTCTATTCAAACAAAAAATTATTTCTTTGAACAAAGAAATGTCTTCAAATCAAATACAGTCTGTCAAGTTAAAGCGTGGGTGGCTTTACTCGCAGTCGGTAAGGTGTATCGACATGATTTTGGTGTCAAAATATTAAGAAGAGCTCCC
>NC_046661.1:62748921-62753814 GCF_010883055.1 Belonocnema kinseyi
AGAGGGAGCTCTTCTTAATATTTTGACACCAAAATCATGTCGATACACCTTACCGACTGCGAGTAAAGCCACCCACGCTTTAACTTGACAGACTGTAGATACGACGTAAGACTGACAGCGCCAGTGTTGGGAATACATTGTAACATTGATATACGTTACAAGAGTATCTGTGTGTAACTACATGATATAAAATGGAAGCTGCATTTGAAAAATACACGCTGAAAATTGATGTTTTCTCTATAACCGTATTCAAGGAGGAAGTTCGCTTTCCAGTATTATATATAATAAACTTTAATTACATTATTTGCAAAATTCTAGTCTGGACTTTAGTGGGGGGGGGGCCCTCCCTCTGGATCCGTGCCTATATGAAATGTGTATCTTAAAGAGGAATGGCAGATTGCTGACGATAGGTTAGAGGTACCAGTGAATCGGAGAAGTGATTATTTTACGATTCGCCAAGAAATATTTAGTTATCGATTAAAAAACGACGGTTAATCGTATTAATACTATTGGTGTTACGTCCAAATTCCACTAGTGCTGATTTTATGACACTAGTTCCATCGATGATTGGACGAAATTTCCAGGTGGTCCGTTGCTGACTTTTATTGGCTTAAAAACCAATAACTGATACCAAAAAGTTAACTGATAATATTTATTTATTTAATTCAGCACATTTAACACTCAACTAGTTATAAAATTAATTGATGAACGAAAAATCGCGGCGAAATTGTTACTCTAATAATATCTGGTCAAATGCTCTGAAAGCTTTGTTCTCCTATATTTATAATCCTAGATCTTGTGACGTAGTAAGGGTTTACACTGAAATGTCGTCATTTGTATTCAATAACATTATTAGTTTCATCTTGATGTCGACACTTCCCAGCAATCAGCACATAGATGATTTCACCCTTGACGTCACAAGGTAGGGCGAAGATCGGTCCAGGCAGAGAGAGGGGGGGGGGATTATTTAGAAGAATGAGTTCCCCCTGTTCCACCATTATATAAAACCCATTTCAACAATGATTCACACAATGCATTAGCCAATTTATTAATAGCTAAGTTCCCCTTTATAATAAATAATTAAATGCGTTTGCAAATTTATTAATAGCTAAGTTTCCTTTTTATATTAAATAATTATATTAGTGATCAAATTAATGTTTGATCTTATTAATTTCTATTCATAATTGATTCAACTTATATGTTTATGATTATTCCTGACTATTCATGATTAGTCAGTCATCCCTCCTTTACAGGGAATTAAAATTTGAATTCCTTACCGCCGAAAGATGGCGTGGCCTAACTTCCGGAACGTGGCACGACGTCACAATTGGGATCCGCTGCGCTTCAATACGCTATCTGTTTTTTCAATGCGGCCAAAATGTGAACTCGCGAAACAATGAAGTGGGACTTTGAAGATGCATTTAAATTTGAGCTTAGTGTACTAAGTGGATGAAAGCAATTAAGATTTATTGGACACTAAGTGTTACATACGTGTAATTTTCATCGTATACAACGAAAAAACACGATTTATGTTAAAACTCTTTTTGCAAAAAAATCGTTATTTTAGTATATTATATATGTTTAAACAAATTATAGGTTTCAATTAACTATCATTGACATAAAAGTGAACTTAAACAAATTTTGATTAATTTATACATGGAATATTTACTATATAAAAAATTATAACCTAAAGGTTAGATTACAATTCATATTTCATTTCTGATCATCTATGATTAAATTTTTTGCATATTTTGAACCAAATATTTGGCTATATGCATTGGATAATGTTCATTTTAGCTTATGGCGTGTTTAAACTTATATGATATAATAAAATAATTATTTTCTTGACACAAACAGTTTTAACAGGAAATGTGTTTTTTTTTCCACTGAATACGTTAAAAATTCTATATTGAATACTTAGTTTCCGAAAAATATTAATTTTTTGTATTCACTTATTGTTCTAAACTAGTAAAAACAGCGTCAAAGTTGGTTTTAAGCCCAGTTTAAAATGCAACTTAAAAATTCTACCTGGTTTCACAAGTTCACGACAGTGCAGTGGACAGTCCCTAACTTATCTGCATTTTTCTATTCAAATTTACTTGCAGCCACTTCCCATTCACTACAATTAAATAATGAAGAGCGTAATCTGCATTGTACAATTCATCAGACTTCGTCAAACATCAATTGTGTGACGCAGATTCGTTTCTGTAAAAAGGCAACCTACACTTCTCCATTCAGTTCGACATCCTTCAAACTACAATTCATGGAGAACTTGAGACGATTCATGCGTTTCTTCTGTCAATCGTAAGTCACGAATTCAAGTTGATTTATTTTTTTGAGGTGCTTAGGTTATATTTTTTTAGATAGTAGGTATTCTATGTTTAAGTCAATCAAAATTTATTTTAAGTTCACTTTTGCCAGAGAGGCAAACAGATACCGACGTAAAAACTTGTTTTTCTGATTCAAGAAGTCTCGAAACGTCGAAATTTCATGAAATTCGTGAAAGTCATTTTTCGCATAAAACTCTTCTCATTATGGATGAGAATGTGATAAAATAATCATGGGCCCTTGGAAAAGTAGCGTTTTTCGCTCTTGACTTTTTTACATATGCTTTGCTTTGCTTCAAATGTCCATTTTCGTTTGGTTTTTTGGATTTTGAAAATCCTTTAACTTTGGTAAGCTTGATTTTATCAAAAAAAAGTTGTCAGAATAAATTGTCCATATTTTTTGGTCCATAAATGGCTGTGGATAGAATTTTCAACTTTTGAAAAAAAGTGGTCTCAAAAATTTTGAAAAAGCTTTAACCTTTTGGATTTTTATCAAAAATGGCTGTTTAACGAACTCGATCTTTCGTTTTGATCCCTCAAACAGTGTGTGAAAGCCCAATCCAATCGGACCAGTCTTTCGAAAGTCTCAAAACGTCGACATTTAATAAAATCCAAAAAAGTTATTTTTCATAATAAACTAATACCTTCTCATTTTGAAAGTTGTTCTAAATCCCAAAAAATGAAATTTCCGGCACCTGAATAATAATTTTATAAAAATTGTATTAAAAAATACATTAAAACACACATGCGTTTTGAAAGAAAAAATTGTTCTGCCTAAATTTTCTTCGTAGCTACATAATAACATTTTTGAAACAAACTTTGCAGGATTCAATTCAACAACGATTTATATCAAAATTTATTTTTATTATTTTTTTTATCAATAAAAAATTCGATTTTTCAGAACTTTTTTTTCAAATACTATGCATATTTTGAAACAAATTTCTTTGTCCAGAAATATATATTCGATTATTGTATTGTCAATAAATAAATAATATTTAATAAACAATTTTTTGAATTGTTTATATTCAGGAATTTTCTAGTTCGAATATTTTATAATTCAGCTATTTTCTTTGGGGATTTTTAAAATTCGGTAATATCTTATTGTCCGGAATTTTGTTTATTTTATTTTTCGTGAATTTTCCAATTCGACTTTTATATTTCGGGACTTTTATAATTTCGGGAATTTCATTATTTGGTTATTTTTCAATTTACGAATTTTACAGTGTCGAGAGTTTTATTTTTCGGGATTTTTCAGTCGGTTTTTTCGAAAAAAAAATTCACACATCACTGTAAAAATTCTGAAATTATAACATTGTCGAAATATAAAAGTCAGAACAGAAGGACAGAAAATTTCCGAATTATACAATATACGGGCTAGACAACTCTCTAATTTGAACAATTAAAAAATTTTTTGTTAACAAAAAATTTTTTAATAGAATAATAAAATATTTTCACCAAAGAAAAAACTTTTTTAATGTTTAAAGTTTGTAAAAATTATTGTTTAAATTTAAAATAACAATAATTGAACAAATGTATTTTTTAATAACAACAACAATAATTTAAAAAAATTAAACAAAATTTCTATAATAAAAATATTTGATTATTGTATTTTTAATAAATAAATAATATTGATCACAAATCTGTTTTCTCAATTTCTTCAATTCGGGAATTTTCTAGTTTGTATATTTTATCATTAGACAGCATTCGGCTTGGAGTTTAATTGTTCGGGAATTTTCAAATTCGATAATATTGTAAACTGCCCAGAATTTCATTATTATAGAATTTTTAAATTCGTTATTTTCAGATTTCAGCATTTTATTATTTCGGGAAGTTTACAGTGTCGAAAATATTTCAAAAATTTAAAAATATTTATAAAATTGTAAAAAAATCTGGAAGATTCCCAAGTGCGAATTGCCGATACTGAAAACACAGCCCAATGCTGGGCCAGTCTTGGCAGCCAAAAGTCGGCAAAAGTTACTGGCCCAATATCAGCTATCAAATCGGCCCAGTGTTGTCCCAGTACTGGCACCAGACTTGGCATCTCAAATTTGCCAAGCTTTCGCCGAAGCTTGGCCCAGCAATGGCTCATTACAGGGCCGAAAGTCGGCATTACTCCATCAAACTATATTGGAAGTCAAAAAGCCAGAGTCCGGCCCAGCATTGGCACACTACTAGGCCGAAAGTCAGTATCATTCTGGCAACCCAGGTTGGAAGTTAAAAAGCCAGAGTCTGGCCCAGCAATGGTACTTTACTGTGCCGAAAGTCAGAATTACTCCGTCAAATCATGTTAGAAGTAGAAAAGCCAGAGTTTGGCCCAGTAACAACTCATTAACGGGCCGAAAGTCAGAATTACTATGTCAAACTATATTAGAAGTAGAAAAGCCAGAGTCTGGCCCAGCAATGGCACTTTACTGGGCCGAAAGTCAGGGTTATTCTGGCAAACAAGGTTTAAAGTCAAAAGACTAGAGTCCGGCCCAGTAACGGCTCATTAAAGGGCCGAAAGTCAGAATTTCTCCGTCAAATCATGTTAGAAGTAGAAAAGCCAGAGTCTGGCCCAGTAACGGCT
>NC_046661.1:62753914-62755277 GCF_010883055.1 Belonocnema kinseyi
ATATTAGAAGTAGAAAAGCCAGAGTCTGGCC
The DNA here is from genome assembly GCF_010883055.1 of Belonocnema kinseyi. Lineage (NCBI taxonomy): Eukaryota > Metazoa > Arthropoda > Insecta > Hymenoptera > Cynipidae > Belonocnema > Belonocnema kinseyi. Next base: position 62,753,946 of record NC_046661.1, read on the forward strand.
CAGCAATGGCACTTTACTGGGCCGAAAGTCAGGGTTATTCTGGCAAACCAGGTTGGAAGTCAAAAGACCAGTGTCCGGCCCAGTAACGGCCCATTAAAGGGCCGAAAGTCAGAATTTCTCCGTCAAATCATGTTAGAAGTAGAAAAGCCAGAGTCTGGCCCAGTAACGGCTCATTAACGGGCCGAAAGTCAGAATTACTATGTCAAACTATATTAGAAGTAGAAAAGCCAGAGTCTGGCCCAGCGATGGCACTTTACTGGGCCGAAAATCAGGGTTATTTTGGCAAACCAGGTTGGAACTCAAAAGACCAGAGTCCGGCCCAGTAACGGCTCATTAAAGGGCCGAAAGTCAAAATTTCTCCGTTAAATCATGTTAGAAGTAGAAAAGCCAGAGTCTGGTCCACCAATGGCACTTTACTGGGCTGAAAGTCAGGTTTGTTTCTGGCAAACCAAGTTAGAAGTCGAAAAGCTATAGTCTGGTCCATTAACGGGCCGAAAGTCAGAATTACTCCGTCAAATCATATTAGAATTAGAAAAACCAGAGTTTGGCCCAGTAATGGCACACTACTAGGCCGAAAGTCAGGGTTATTCTGGCAACCCAGGTTGGAAGTCAAACAGCCAGTCTGGCCCAGCAATGGCACTTTACTGGGCCGAAAGACAGAATTACTCCGTCAAATCATGTTAGAAGTAGAAAAGCCAGAGTTTGGCCCAGTAACGGCCCATTACAAGGCCGAATGTCGATATTACTCCGATAAACCATGTTGGAAGTCAAAAAGCCATAGTCCGGCCCAGTAACGGCTCATTAACGGGCCAAAAGTCAGAATTCCTCCGTCAAATCATGTTAGAAGTAGAAAAGCCAGAGTCTGGCCCAGCAATGGCACTTTACTGGGCCGAAAAGTCGGGATTATTCTGGCAAACCAGTTTGGAAGTAGAAAAGTCAGTCGGAACCGGTAATGGCGCTTTACTGGGCCGAAAGTTGGTTGCGCGCGCAACCAACTTCTCCGCTTCTGGTATCCTACTATTTGTCACACGGACACACACTGTACCTGAGTATGAGGGACCATCGTGTCGTTTTCAATTTGTAATCACTCGTACAAGTAGTGTGCATAGTTTACTCCAAAAGCATTTTTAAAAGCATTTTAAAATATGACAAAGTATTATCATTTACACAAATCCCGAGAGTTAAATAAAAGAAAAAGAAATAATTTGAGTGACACCAGTGACGAAAGTTAAGAGCCTCCAGAAAAAATATTTAATGTATCTTTGACTGGGTCCACATCTGAGTTTAATTCCTCGTCAAGTATAATTTTCAAAGAAAATGACGGAACTTGTA
>NC_046661.1:62755377-62757109 GCF_010883055.1 Belonocnema kinseyi
TTTGTTTAAATTCTTTACATGTAATGCAAATTAATCGTGTGTTCGACCTCAGTTTAATTACATTCAAAATTATTTTTTAGCATAATTATATAGGTTGAAATTCTTATTTTAGTACCTTAGAATTAAGAATTAATTGTTTACAGCATTTTGAACTTGAAACAGGTTCGCATTACGCAGACATCTTAACATGTAAAAAATATATATTCATAACTTAAATTACTAAACTGGAAGGAAGGTTATTTAATGACAGAAAAACAACAATTTTGAGACGCATATATAAATAAATATATTGGCTCGGTGGAAAAAGCCTGAAAGGCATAAAAACCCACCGAAAATTATTTACACAAAAATTTGGGAATAAAGAAATAAAAAGAAGTTCTCCTCGCCTCTAACAAACTAACAATAAATAAAATCATTTTATAGAATGTATACATGAAAACAAAATCGGGGTGCTTTCTGGAACGTGAGTCTCCTCGCCTCGCACAAACAGAAAATAAATCAAATCATTACATATAATACATAAATAAAAAAATATATCGGGGTGCTTTCTGAATGTGAGTCCCCTCGCCTCTCACAAACGAAAAATAAAAAGTAAATATACTTCATTCACACACACATTCAATCATCATTCGCCCCGGCATGCACAGTCAAAGCCTTCATTTTCTTATTTGGCTCGAGCAGTTTGGTTTTGCTGATGCACTGCCGATTTTACGACGGTAATAGCATTAACGCTATCTGTCGATAAGCGATTACGCTTTTTCGTCGATACATCGGATAAAATCGAAAAGGTCCTTTCTGCGGCAGCATTTGAGTGAGGCAAAGATCTAATGTATCCTACCAATTTCGTCAATTGGGGATATTTGGCATTACCGTTCGCGTATTTATTAGATAAAATTTTTTTTCACATCTCATCGAAAGATAGTATGTCAAGTTCAGGGTGCGAAGAAAAATCTCGATACACGAGTCGTCATTCCGCTTTTAAAGCAGCCTTGTCGAAGTTTCCACCAAATTTGTCGCAAAAATAGAAAATGTCCTCCAAATTGGTCTCTGTCGCTATCTTGCAAAACTTGTGTAGCGTCAAAGACAGACAATTTGGCGAAAAATTCATCCCGAATTTAATAGTTAACTTTTTTTCATAGTTACATTTTCAGATAAAGATAAATAATTTTTTAAAGAAAAAATTAATTTTAAACAAAGTTGTTAAATTTTCGACCAATCAGATGAATTTTCGACCAAGAAAATATATAATCTACAAAAAAAGACAAATCTTAAACAAAATACATGAATTTTTAAATAAATTATTTAATTTTAAAGTAAAAAAGACGAATTATCTACAAAAAGTTGAAATTTTTAAGCGAAAAATATGAGTTTTCAATCAAAGAGTTAAAGTTTCAACCAAATAGTTAAATTTTAAATCATAATTAAAAAACCTTGTTAAAAAAACGTATTTTTTTTATAAAGTAGTTCAACTCTTAGTGAAATAATCGACTTTCAAACCCAAGAATGATATTTTAACCAAACAATTGCATTTTTGACCAAAAATGATCAAATTTTCAACCAAAAGGATAAAATTTCTACTAAATAAGGTCAATTTCCAACAAAATACATGAACTTTCAACGAAATTATTTCATTTTAAAAACAAAAAGAGTATTTCCACCCAAAACTTATCATTTTAATTTTTAACAATATATTTGCATTTACAACAGAACAACTTTACAACCAAAACATATT
>NC_046661.1:62757209-62759576 GCF_010883055.1 Belonocnema kinseyi
GGATGAGTTCAGCAGTTTTTAATCAAAAATTAAAACTTCTTTTGTTGTTGAAGATTTATCATTTTAGTAGAAAATGTAATTATTTTGTTGGAAATTTGTTATACTCTCTTTTTTTTAGTTGAAAATTCAATTATTTTGATACTAAGTTAGTTTCTAACATTTTCAATTGGCGAACTAAAATTTTTATCTCTAAATAACAATGCAATAATATTAATCTGGAACAACTTAAAATAAAAACAATGTAACTTTTATTTTAAAAAGTTTTTAGTTAAAAAATTAATTTAATCGTTCAATTTTTAATGTTACGAACTGAAATTGTTTTGAATTATTATCATTTTGAACCTTAAAAATAATAGCGCAATTTGTAATTTTTAACCAGAAATCTCTAAAATGTTAAAGTCATAAAATTTTTTAAACGGTTATTTCATATTTTAAAATAATTTAATTTAAAAAATTGTAAAATTAAAAGGTGTTAAAAATTTGTGTTTTATACGTATGAATTATTGAGCGTTTAAATGAAATATTTCTGAATTAAAAAATTTTTTTCAAAGCAATCGTATGTATTTCTGAATTGGATCAGAGATTTTTTGAAAAAAAATATAATTCAGATCCGGGACAAGCCATTATAAACAACAATTAAAAACTATACAAGTTTGAACAGAGTGGTTAGAAATAAAAAGCCCTGATTTTTAAAATTGTAATGAGCTAAATTTTAAGTTTGAACGCTAAAATTTTAATTTAGAATAATATTCAAAATTAATTTGAAACTTGAAATTATTTGAAATAATTTGAAACACGACGTAGATTTTTGCAGATTTAAAAAAAAAAGCTTTTGAGAATTGTAAAATATTCAAAAAGAATAACAAAAATTAAAAAAAAGGAATCAGGACGATTTTAGGGCAATTTTTTTATTTTGCAGTTTTTTTAATTTTAGGAAAAAATCTAATTAACACAATAAATCAATTTTCAACCTAAAAGTTTACTTTTCAACAAAATAAATTAATTTTCTATCGAATAATTGGTGTTTTAACTAATAAAATGTACAGGATAAAGTTTTAAAAAAAAATGGAATAGTACAATTTCAAGATAAAAACTGTGCTAAAAATTGAATTGAACAAGAAAAAAAATGAATTTTCAACAAAATTGTTAAATTTTCAAGGGAAAAGGTGAATTTTTGACCAAGAAGATTAATGTTCTATACAAAAAAAAAAATTCGACCAAGAAAATTGATTATCTACAAAAAAAGACAAATCTTAAATAAAATACATGAATTTTTAAAGAAATTATTTAATTTTAAAGTAAAAAAGACGAATTATCTACAAAAAGTTGAAATTTTTAAGCGAAAAATATAAGTTTTCAATGAAAGAGTTAAACTTTCAACCAAATAGTTACATTTTCAATCATAATTAAAAAACCTTGTTAAAAAAACGTATATATATATATATATAATAGTATTAATATTTATATAATTTATATTTTATACATGAAATAACATAACCTCAAAATATACGCATATCAAGAGGCGCGCGATCTATTCAAATCATGAGAATAGTCAGCATCGAAATCTGGTAATATTAAAATCCTAATCTCCTGAATTTATTTCAAAGCAGTTAGCTGTTAGCAGATAGATATATAAATAGAATCGACGAAGTGCTCCGACCGGCAATTGTGCATCTTCGAGTTTTTAAATTCAGAAGAGGAGAAATGGGTTGCGCGCGCAACTCAGTCATTTACAGCGTCTCCTACTATATTCACACGGACATAGCTCTGTCATAGCATTGGACCGCATCTCGTTTCAGATCTGGGATCACTGATTCAGACTAGCCGTTCTCAGTTGCGGATCGCCGGTCCAGCTGGACTCTCGACCAATCAGCACATACTCGGTCCCAGTTCCGGTTCGGTTCGAGCATTCAGGTACGATTCTAATTTCAACCGTGCCGTTCACTACCGTAGCTAATGAGATCGCTCGCTAAAGCCACGATGTCTGTCAGCTGTTTCTCGAGCTTGCTGCACGCCACTCACGTCACTTTAATCTATGAACCGTGCATGCGTGAGAATCACAATCGTGTAAGCTGAATCGGCGCAATGTGAGCTGCACCGGTCAACAGAAAACCGGCAAACCGCAGCGTAGATGCGGTGCGGGCTTAGTTGCCCGCCATAAATATAGACGGCGCGCCCGGCGAAAAAAATCACTTTCCCTCTGCACACCGCCACCCGTAGATAGCACCCACGAAATCCCATCGATATATTTGGCCAAGAGCCACTTGGAGCAGTGATCCCAGATCTGAAACGAGACGTGGTCCAATACTATGGCACGTCTATGTCCGTGTGAATATGGTAGGAGACGATATAAATGCCTGCGTTGCG
>NC_046661.1:62759676-62765073 GCF_010883055.1 Belonocnema kinseyi
ATCAAGAGGCGCGCGATCTATTCAAATCATGAGAATAGTCAGCATCGAAATCTGGAAATATTAAAATCCCAATCTCCTGAATTTATTTCAAAGCAGTTAGCTTTTTAAAAATAGCCAAAACTACGCATCATATCGAAAAGTAGGTAATAACAAATTTGTAGATCTTTTTTAAATGCATAATTTTTGTTATGTCACCTTTTACCATATTTTGCCCAGTTTGGCCGAAAAATGTACTTTTTGCATTTTTCATTATTTTGTATGTTGTCAAAATTTGTATTTTTGATTTTTCAGAAAAATTCAAATAGTTGTTATGATAATCTTGTAGGGCATTAAAAAAGCAACATTTTTCTTCTCTTGAATTTTTTTCATATCGTGCGTTATTTGGCATAAAATGTTCATTTTCCTGTATCTTTTGGAATCTTGTAAATGCTACAAATCTGGTAATTTTTTATATTACGAAAAAAATCATAAAGATAAATTGTGTAAACTTTTGATTACTATGAATAGCCGTACAAAGAATTTTTGAATTTTTTAAAAAATGGTCTGAAAACTATTGAAAATGTGCCCACATTTTGAATTTTTTAAAAAAATAGCTGGCCAACGAATTTGAACTTTAGTTTAGGACACTAAATAAGTATACCATAGGCCAATCTAATAGAATAATTTTTTCAAAAGCATCGTGTTCACAGACAGACATACATACATATACGGAGAAAAATGGATGGTCAAAGTTGTATGGTCAAAATTTAGAGAGCCAGAAAGTCTTTCTACATGGTTGAACTGTCCTTCAAAATTTTTTTCGACATTGTTAAAAAGACTCTTATTTTATCGTCAGTCTGACTTATATAAGACCATCAGGCTCACCATCAGGGATAACTAAGGTATCCTTTTCGGCATGGTGAATACACACATATTGTTTTCACTCATTTCGACCATCCACGAAGGAGCAGATAAGCCACAGCGTATGGTCAATTGCTTGATTTTTGCGCGTCAATCATGCGCGTGAAAATTTAAAGGGTATCGCTAGTTTGCTAGCATATAGAATTCGTAGAATGCTTGGTGCTTTCTGTAAAAGAAAAATGTTTTTACCCAAGATTTCCGTGTAAAGTGAGTGCATTTATTGAGGATTAATGGAAAATATCTTATTCTGTAAGTACCTGTTTAAAATACGTAATTGGGATGTCAATATTTTCCATATGTTATGTGAGATTTAAGACATTTAATTCTAATCTTTTTGAGGTTACTATTAGTTTCAAGTAGATTATAATTATTTCAGTAATCACTGATTATTCTAGAATTATTCGATGTAGGATCAACTTGAATTATATTTATTAATTTAAAACTAAATCTTTATTTTTCAGTTCTGACATTCACTCCTGAAATTCATTAAAGGATACATGGCAGGGGCAGGGCGTACTCGTGCTCCTATATGCAGAGAATGGAGAGCTGGAACTACAGTGAAAACACAACTAATATATTTATAGGTATTTATTAATTATGCAATCATTATTTTTTATATCTGTTTTATTACCTGCTCCATTCCTGAACTGTTTAATTCAAAATTTATATAATTTGTCGAAAATTTGTCTTTTTTGGTAGAAAAGTAATCTTCTCCATTAAAAATTCAACCATTTGGTTAAAAATGTATGTATTTTCTTGAAGTTTTATTTTTCAAGTCAAAAACTAAACTTTTTAAGTTCAAATTTAAGTATTTTATTGGAAATTCACTTTTTGTTCAAACTTCATATTATCGGGTTGAAAATTCCACTATTTTGTATAGAAAATTTGTCTTGGAAATTCAACTGTTTTGTAGAAAATTGAACACCTTTATTAAAACTTCCTTTTTTTGAGGTAAAAAAATAATGTAAATATAACTATTTGGACAATTTGATTGGAAAGTTAACTATGTTGTAGAACATTCAACTTTTTGTAAAAGAGTAGTTTTTTTATTAAAAATATATTTTTTTAAATAAAAAATTATATTTTCCAAATAAAAATGTACCTATTCCATATTTGTTTAAAAATTCAAAAATTTGTTTCGCAAAACAACTATATAGTAGAAAATTCAACTTTTTGTAGAAGATACGTTTTTTTTTGTTTAAAATAATGCTTTTAAATGAAAAGTTAGTTTTAAAAAGTAAAACTTTAAGAGTTTCATTTTGACCTAAAAATTTATTTTTTAATTTATAAATTAAACTATGTGGGTAAAGGTGTATGTAATTTGTTGGAAAAGCTTTTCTTTTTTGGTACAAAATTGATCTTATAAACTTAAAAGTTAACTATTTGGTTAAAAGTTAATGTATTCTGGGTAGGAAATGGTCCTTGTTTGTTGATGGTTCTTTTTGATTGAGTCTTTTTGACTGACAGTTATACCATTCCATTTTTTGATAAAAAATTGATATTTTTTACTTGAAAGTTCAAATTTTTTATTGAGAATTTATGCGTTTCATTTTTAATTAATCTTTAATGTGAAAATTCTACTGTTTTGTAGAAAATTAATTTTCTTGGTTTGGAAAGTAAAGTTTTTAGTTAAGCAATCATATTTCCTGTGTTAGAAATTTAAATTTTTTAAAGATAAATTGTCTTTTTGGCTTTAAAATTAAATAAATTTCTAACAATTTATTTATTTTGTTAAAAATTCGACTTTTTGTAGAACATCAAGCCCCTGGCCAGATAATTTTTTGTTTGTTTGTTAAATATTGAAAAGCTTTGTTGCAAATCAATTTTTATTGTTAAAATTATTCTTTTTTTAATCAAAAAATTTAACTATTCCATTTTTGGTTCTAACTATATCCTGTGTATTCAATAAGTTACAAATTTGTATTTTTTAATAGAATATTTGATACTGCATAAGTTAAAAATTGTACTGTTGGGTAGAAAATTTATGCATTTTGTTAAAAATTATTCTTTTTGGGTAAAAAGAAAACCTAAAAATGAAAGAACAGAAGTACTTTTTGTTGTGGGGTTTTTTTCCAAGTAGATACACTTGAATTTTATGGCATTGAAATGGCATCCTTTGTTAAAAGTTGAACTTTTTGTTTCTAAGTTCAACTATTTTGTATAAAATTTATCTTTTTGGGTAGAAAATTCTTCTTCTTTGTTGATAGTTTCACTTTTTGGTTGAGAGTCTTGTGTTAAATTGATAATTTTTTTTGAAAATAATCTTTTTTGTTGAAGATTGATCTTTTTTTCTTAAAAATCCACTTTTTTCCAAAAAAATTGACTTTGTACCTTAAAAACTTTTATTTTATTTAAATAAAAAAATGATTTAATGATTTTTATGCTAATTTATTATTTACATTGTTCTAGGGAATATTTATTGGGCGGCTCGAAAAGCAGGAAAGCAGCTGGCAAGAGACTTTTCTAATTTTAACAATTGTAGGTGCAGTATTTAACTTAATCCTGCATTAGCATTACTTTTTAGATTAAAGTTGATTATATCGTAGCATTAATATCATATAAGTTCTATATAATAAGTTCTATTTAATAAAAAAACTATGCATTTATATCTGAAGTATTTATCGATTTTTAACCCTTTTATAATTATTTTATAATTCGTCTTATTACAATTATATTTGATACTTTATTAATTTATATTTCATGTAAGTTTTTTAAATACTATGGTAAATATTTTATACTTTGTATCTGAATTCGTATGAAGTTGTACTAATTGAATAGTGCGATGACTTTGATCAATTTATGAATAGATTTCAATCTATACCAATCATCAGTAAAAAAACTACTAATTCGTAGAAAAAGCGTTAACATTAAATTTATAAATAATTATTTTTTATTAATTACATTTTTAACGATTTTTATACGCATTAGTAATTTTTTGATTAAAGATTATTATCGGGGTGCCTCCTCTAAATCAATTGATAAACGACTTTCCACTATTTACTTAGTAGAACCTCATGCCAGTTCAGATATAGAGAATCAAAAGTTTTTAAAAAAATAATTCAGAAATATGTATTTGACTATCATCAATAGTTCTTTTCACGATCTCAGATTTTCGAATCGATTCTTTGCGATAACCGAATTTTCCTTGCATACATATCTATCTTGACACTTTGAAATAATCAAGTCGACCCTTAAAAATGATCGAATCGCCCATCCGAAATGACTACGTGAAATATCTAAGATAATCGAATCGACCATTGAATACGACCCAGTCAAATGTCTGATAAAATCAAATCGAACATCCGAGATTTGCAAACCGACCCTTCACAATGATCGGGTCAGCCAGTTTGAGATGACCGAGACGACGGTCTGAGGAAATCGAATTGACTTTCTGAGATTGTCGATTTGGACCTCTTGTTTTTACCTTGTAGAGATAGTCGCTTTAGCCATATTCAAGAGCTGCCCTATAGTCGACCCTGTAATATGCTCTGTTTGCACGTTTATATAGCTAAACAGACCTTCCATTTTTCTCCGTGTACAGACATACAGACATGTTCGCAGAAAACCTGTTTTTCGGTTTCAGGGGGTCTCAAAACGTGGACATTTGAGAAAAACTGGGAGGGTCAAATTTTACACAAATCTAATACCTTCTCTGATGAGAATATAAAAACCTAATTACAAAAAAATGAAGTCTTATCTTCACGGACGTATCAAAATGTCCGCTTGTGAGGGAATGCTGCCAGTGTTTATTGAGGGAAGATTGCCTGGCAATTTTCCTGAAAGTTTCGGCAACAATATTCAGATAATATTTGTTGAAAATGTTCACACATGTCTACAATTCGAAATCGTTACTACTGGAAAAAGCAGCGCGTTGAGATCCTAAAAGAGGATAATTAATTTGAAAAAAAGAATGCGGAAAGTAACTTAATTGAATTAAATTTTCTTGATTTTCAATTTTTTGACATTCCTGGAGGCTTCTGTTTTCAAGGAAAATACTTAACCCTATGTAAATTGTAAAATCATTTTTCGGGGTACCTTAAAACATTCTAGCGACAATTTCTTCCAATCGCTAAAACCCATAATTCGAAATTAAGAAACCACAAATTGGATGTATTTCGAATTTCAATTCCTGAGTTTTGTCAATCATTGTTTTACAGAGGCTTAGTTTTTATTTCTAATTTATCACTCCACACTCTACCATCCTGTACAGAATAAAATTATTTTACGAAAAATTAACAAAATTCTGTAAAATCATAACCGATTTTTCGCCACAAAAAAATTAATGTTCTGTATTATTATATTATTGCCATTATACTCCAATATTTGTTCACATGTTTAAGGGCACAATTATTTACTATGACACGATCACTACACTATTTGTAATCGCACGCTATGAACGTTTTTATTCGCCGCAGGAGTTCGAACCCTATAAGTTTCGCACTCCTAACGCCTAAAGCAAAGACATTATAAGCATAGATGCGGCACGGGAGGTCAGAG
>NC_046661.1:62765173-62771168 GCF_010883055.1 Belonocnema kinseyi
TCTAACTACATTTTTGCATGCCTCGAGGTGCTGCCCTCTTCAACTTTTCGATGTTTCTATGGCAACCGCGTCCTTTGCCTACGTCTTCGGGAGGGGTGGGCCCAAGGCGAAAGCCAAACCGAAAGTGCTGGTGATTTTCTGTTTCTCGATTCTCGCGCTTGCCATCGCCAGCCATATCTATAGCTGACTCGGGACTGTCCATGCACGCGGAAAATATTAAAATTAATGCGTGCCTAAAATTATTATATTTATTATTATGTTAAATTTAATTAATTTCTTTTACGGTTTTTTTAAAAAGGGACATTTTCGAGTTAGTAAATAAATTTAAAAAGTAAATAAATTTAAAATTATTCAGAATTTAGTTAAATGAAAATGTTAAATTAATTCATCGTCTAGTTTCTTTTAAAAGAGAAATTTTCCAAATACTATATAAATAAGTTTCAAAAAATTCTTGTCATATTTTAGAATTGTAGCGAAATTTCAAAAATTATTTAAGAAAATATAATTTTTACAAAAATATAAATTGAAGGTTCGAATACTTCACCGTATAAATTTATCCTACATGTATTTTTAAATCCTAAAATATTTTATTATTTTTTCGCATAATTAAGGTATAACTGAAGTAATATTTACACTTCTCTGTAGTGTCGAATTGACAATTTACATTTAATTCCGAGGAAAAATTTAAGGTTTTCACTACTCATTTAATTATTTATCAAAATTAGATTAAAATTCTGTTTTTATTTGTTTTTGTTCCTTTATTATTTTAAACGTATAATCTTTTTCCTTATAATTTGTTTAATTACAAAAACCAGTAACTAGACTATGCCTTGCACATTAAAATTTAATTTTAGAAGTTTGAGGGCAGTTAACCACTTGCAATTGCTCATCAGAATTCACAACTTCAAAGAAATCCAAAAAGTTTATAAAAATAATTCGAAGAATCAAAGAATCCAAAAAAATTCTAAAGAAATATAAAGCGTTTAGAGGCGCATCTCAGCAACTAAAGCTATTACAAAAAAATGAAAAAGGAAAGAATTCCAAAGAATTAAAATAATTCAATAATTTTTTGCGAGCCGGGAAATGACCGGAAATTTGTTTCCTTGATTAAAACGGTCACCTGGATTTCTTAGTATTAAAAAAAATTATTATATTCATTGGTGTTTCCCTGTAAAAATAGTTATAATTTTTCGTAATTGTAAAACAATTTCCACCAAGGATTGGAAAAAGTTTTGATTTTATTTATTTCTTCAAGTGAATTTTCTTTAAGTTTGCATTAACAAAGAAAAACTATCCAATTAAGGGTTTTAAGGGTTTAAAAATCGCAATGTATTATTTTCATAAATAGTTTGAAAATAATTTTCACATTGTACACATCAACTGGTTTTTAGGTATATTATATTGATGATGTGTACAATGTGAAAATTATTTCGAAACTATTTATGAAAATAATAAATTACGATTTTAAACACTTGAAACCCCTCATTGGATAGTTTTTCTTTGTTATTGCAAACTTAACAAAGAATTCACTTGAAGAAATAAATAAAATCAAAAAATTTTTCTATATATATACAGGGTGGACACGCTGAGGCTTACATACATGGCGAGTTGAATGCTACGCGAATTGCACAGCAGCAGGGGAGAAGCCATTATACAGGGGTATTTTCATATTTCGCGCCTTTAAAGTTGCATTCGGATCGGCCATTCAGCGAAGGCCGTGCATCTTCGGATCAAGTTTATGATAGTTTCCATGGTTGCGTTCGAAACTTCAAACGGTTATGTTCAGATTCACCTGTTTTCCCTAATCGCTGTCAGTAAATGTAGACAATGTTAATTTAAAGTTTACGCATGTAATCTTTCATTCACTTTATTTAAAACATATCCTATCTATTCATAACATACTTTTTTATGCAGTAAAAATAAGCGTTAAACACCATTCACTCTTCGTCCACTGGAAGCACAGAACATTATTACTATTTTACAGTATTTGTCACATAGCAGCCATTCTATAATGTTACTGGCACAGAAAAAAATGACGTTTACTTCTCAGTTCACATGTCTCACTTCATTATTAATAAACACTTTTATTATTTGTAATTACTATATAACATAACCTATATTGTTTTGACACTTGTATCCGTTTGAAGTTTCGAACGCAACCATGGAAACTATTATAAACTTGATCCGAAGATGCACGGACTTGACCGAATGGCCGATCCGAATGAAACTTTGAAGGTGCGAAATATGAAAATACCCCTGTATAATGGCTTCTCCTTTGCTGTTGTGCAATTCGGGCAGCATTCAACTCGCCATGTATGTAAGCCCCAGCGTGTCCACCCTGTATATACGCTATGCCTTACAGCAAAAAAGACGAATTTTTAAAAAAATTCCATGAATTTTCAACCAAATATTTGAATTTTCAACTTATAAAGGATCCATTTCTCATTAAGAATAGACATGTTGCAATTTTCAAGAAAAGTAATTTTTAACATAAAAAACCAAATTGTCAACAAAAAAAAGTTCAATGTTAAGCCAAAGAGGTAAATCTTGCAAAAATATGATTTTGAAAAAACTAGATTTAACAAACATGAAAAAAAACACGGAAAAGTTCTTTAACAAACGAATCATACTTTAATTTTCTACCATATTGTTAAATCATTAATCAAAATATACTAATTTTGAACTTAACAATTGCATTTTTAATAAAAAGATGATGTAAAAAAATCAAGAAAATTAATTTCCGACCAAAAAGATGAATTTTCAACAAAACAAAAGAATGTTCTAAAAAATAATTAAATTTTAAACTTACAAAGTATAAATTTCTAACGAAAATGTAAAATTGCAAATTTTTAGATGAAAAATTAATTTTGAACAAAACAAAAAACCCAAAATGTCAAGAAAATTGCTACATGTTAAAAAAAGATTAATTTTCAACTAAATCGAGAAATTAAATTTTCAACAAAAGAGGCAAACCCAAAGATCAAGGGGAGTCCAAAAATATGAATCTTTAATGATAAAGTTCAACTTTTAACCAAGTCGTTTAATTTTCAATTAAAGAAGATAAATTGCGAAAAAAATAGTTAAATTTTTAACCAAAGAAATGAATTTTCCAGCATTGTATTAATGATCTGCCAAAATAAGACAAGCTTTCAACAAAATATATTAATTTTTAAGAAAATTTTTGAATTTTAAAGCCGGGAGAAGCAATTTTAAACCAGAAAATATTAATTTTTAATTAAAATATCAATGTAAATCAAAAATGAAATGTTTACGTTGTTAGTTAAAAAAAATTAATTCTTATTAGAAAAAACGATTTTCCAACAAAATAGTTACATTTTTAACAAAAGAGTTCAGGCTAAAAATGACTTTTTATCCGGAGAAGATTAATTTTCTAAAAATAGAATAGTTAAATGCTCAACCAAAGAGGAGAATCTAAAATCAAAAGAATAATTTTTTTACAAATTATTTCAACTTTTAACCAAGCTTCTGAATTCCTAACGAAACAAGATGACTTTTCAACAAAATAGTTGCATTTTTTACAGAATAATAAAATTTGCAACTGAATACTAGAATTTTTAACCAAACGAGTTGAATTCTGAACCAAAAACATAATAGTCGACTTTCTACCAAAAAGGATTTAAGCGAAAAAACGAGAAAAGGGGATTTCTTAAAAACAGACAAAAAAAGAATAATTCTTTAAAAGTTAATAATAAGGAAACATACTATATGTTATCTAAGTTCGTAACTTTTCTTCCACTGAACCCCAACCCCCGTTCGAACCATAGTTTTTAGCATGCCCCCCTCCCCATGCAATTAGTAATGCAGTATACTGACGACCCCTTAAAGTTTCGATTTTTATATTCAATGAAATTATCCTTATAATATATAGTTTAAAATTTGTTTAGCATCAAAATACATAACGGAAAATCGACAAGACTCAGAAAACGAAATTACAACAATTAAAAGAATGACAGAGAACAAGTATATTGAGCCTATACTTAAGAAACTTTATTTTCAATTTTATTTATATTGGATAAAATATCAAGATTACAGAGAAAAGTAACAGCGTTTTACTATGAAGAATTCAAACGATTTAAAAACTGAAATTAATAACAAAAATTAAAGGGCCTCTAATTTTTCTCATTCTCATCATTTATGATTGAGAAAGGATAAGAAAAGAAAGATCCGACAAGTTCGAAAAGAAAGGACGAGTTCGTTGACAGCCATTTTGGATAAAAATACAAATTTTGGGACCATTTTTTTATACTTCAAATTTTTATTTACGGCTATTAATAGTACTCAGATGGCCAAACAATTTATCCTGATGACTTTTTTTATACAAAAAAAAATCTCAGTTATAGCATTTTCAAAATGTTTAATATCAATGGAAAATCAGAATTATAAGCCAAACAACGTACGATATGAAAAAAAGTAAAGAAAAACGTTGCTTTTTAAAAGCGCTACAGGATTATCATACAAACTTTTTGGATTTTCTTGTAAAATTGAAAATTATAATTTTTATTGTACAAAAAATAATGAGATATGAAAAATCCCATTTTGTGGTCAAACTGTGCAGGATAAGAAAGAAGATGAATCAACAAGAATTGTGATCTCAAAAAAGATCTACAAATTCGTTAATAATCACTTCTTGATAGGAGGCGTACCTTTTGTTTTATTCGCGAAAAATAACATTGAAAATATAAAAAAAGTGTCATGAAAAAATGATACAAGTTACGAAAAAAAAATTTATTTAACAAAAATTATTTACCCGAAAAAGAGCTCCAAATTTGTTATGAATTATTTTTTGACATGACACGTAGTTTTGGTATTGATCATAAAATTGTATTAAAAATAAAAATGATAAATTTGTGGAAAAACAACAAAAGCTACAAAAACAAATTGATAGAAAAAAGTTATTCGCCCAAGAAAGTGATGCAAATATGTATTCATTTATTACATTCTTATTATTTATGATGGAGAAAGTATTAGAATTGCCTGAAATTTGACATCACAACATTCAAATTTTGATCCAAATGACGCAAAATACGACAAAAAGTGTCAAAGAGAAATGATAGGTTTTGAAAAATCCTACAAAATTTCTTTAAACCACTTTTTGATAGGACTTCTAATTTTGTTTTATCGTAAGTAATATATGCAGATAATCGAAAATTCCAATATTACGCTAAAAGACTCAAGATACGTAAAAAATCTGAAAGAAGATTTGTAGGATATTTTGCTTTATACATGTATAAAAAATAATATGAAAACCAAAATCCTATTATTAGCATAACAACGCGAGATAAAGAAAAATGTCTAAAAAAAAGGATTGTATTTTTTAAGTTTATTTTAAGGTGGTACAGAAAATATAAATTTACAACTGTCTATCAAAACACGAGTGCTCAGCGTGAGTGTCACGATAATATTGTGTACCTCAAAGCCTACAGAGCTTTGAGAAATTTAATCTTTAACTATACTTGTTTGAGCAATAAATTCAGAATATGAATACGCATATAAATTAATTGAAAATAATAAATCAGAATTCTCGATATAAGATTTGTATTTTATATTTTTAAGTATTTAGTATTTACCGACTTAGTATCGGCTATTTGATGGACTTGCTCGACGGGTGAAGATTGCAGGGGCAAAGTAGTTGGTGGGTGCGATTTTCGGGTTGAGATGCATGGGGGGATCGGGCAATTTGTAGGGATTGTGCACAGCGCTCATAGCGCCTATTACAACACTACAAACTGGCGGTTGTACCATGCGTAAGCATAGTAGGGTTCTGCGTTATCCGTAGCTACGTAGCTCGAACCGCACGAGCGAGTTTCACTCTCCATTCTCCCTACCCCTAGCTCCCGCCTTTTCTCAGCTTTCCCGCTCTCCTCAGCATTTTACCTCTCGACTCGAGCATCGCTTGCCACCAGTATTTATATCTCTATCTGCTTTGAAATGAAACGAAGAGATTGGGATTTTAATATTTCCAGATTTCGATGCT
>NC_046661.1:62771268-62772736 GCF_010883055.1 Belonocnema kinseyi
AGCGTACACTTATTCAGATTTAAAAGTTAAAATTCTCTAACGACGCATTTTATTGTGTCGCGTCGACGCCACCGGTCTTTTTCAAATTTGCAAGCGAGGCTATCCAAATAAATTCAGTGTAATTTTGGATCGTAATTTTTCTTCAACGTCTTCGAGCGTCAATTATTTCATTTTAAACAGCAATTTCGTGTCGTGAAATGCAATTAGATCCAGATATCGTCGCGCATGTCAAAGATATCATAAATTCACAACCTCAAGATATATATCATCAAATTAAGGACAGGCTCATTAGCACTTATTCAATATCGAGCGAGATCAAGCTGCGTCAGCTCTTAACGGGGGAGGTAGTAAACTCAATGCTCCACTACTCCTCACGCGGCCAATGTGTGCCCGACTTCAGTACCGCAGTCCCCTATGGACTCCATCGCGGTAATGTTCGCGCAGCAAACAAAATTATTCAAAAATCTTTCGCGCAGAATCTCACAACTGGAGAACCAAAGAGGTCGTTCAACCGCACGGTCAAATTACCGTGGAAATTCAGGCGCGCGAAACTGCAGTAAATCTAATAACAAAGGTGATTTATGTTTTTATCATTTCCGGTACCGTCAAAAGGCACATAAATGCCAACAACCTTGTGCATAGAAACCAAACGAAAATACGACATCGGGAAACTAACAACGCCTTATCGGGTGGAGACTCTCGGAGAGTTTTGCGGCGTGATTTAACATGGAATTTCTACGTTGCCGCGGTTCCATATCCCATAATAGGAGCGGACCTGCTGGCTCACTTTAGCTTAGTACCTTACTTACACGAATCCAAGCTCGTGGATACCAAAACCGGCCTAAGCACCAGGGGTTTCCTCAAAGCTACTCCAATTTTCGGAGTGAGTCTGATAGACCGATCAACACCGTTCGGCGCAATTTTAAGCGATTTTCCCGAACTCACGTTAGCTTCGCAGGAAACAAACGCGACATATAATGATAAGGTTATGCACCACATCATTATCACCGGTCCTCCCGTCGCTGATAGAGCAAGACGGTTACACCCAGACAAACTTACTGCGGCGAAAGCTACATTCAAAGACCTCGTAAAGGACGGCATTTGCCGACCCTCGAGCAGTCCGTGGGCCTCTCCCATCCACCTGGTGCGCAAAAAGAACCAAGAATGGCGTGTTTGTGGCGACTACCGCAGGCTCAACGCAGCAACCATCCCGGACAGGTACCCTGTTCCGCATCTCACCGATTTTCCAACCATTCTTTTCGGTAAAAAAGTTTTCTCTAAAATAGATCTGCATATGGCATACCATCAAATTCCGATCGCGCCTGATGATATCCCAAAAACTGCCGTAATCACTCCTTTCGGACTTTTTGAATTTACGAGGATGACGTTCGGGCTGCGTAACGCGGGTCAGACCTTTCAAAGGTATATCCACCAGGCCCTGGGGGATCTCGAATTCGTTTTTACGTAC
>NC_046661.1:62772836-62774004 GCF_010883055.1 Belonocnema kinseyi
CTTTATATCTCAGTTCACAACTCAGTTCGAACATCTTTCTGGGTTGGAGAATGTTGTAGCCGATTCCTTATCACGAGTGGACGCAATTCAAATACCGACCGAATTTAGTCTCCCAGAACTAGCCGAGACCCAACAGTCGGACGAGGAATTAAAAACTCTCCTCAAGGATGACAAGTCCTTCCTGAATCTCAAAAAGATTCAGTGGGACGCCGGCAAATCCTCCATCTTCTGCGATCTGATGGGCGAGACCTTACGTCCATACATTCCGTTAGCATTGCGAAAACGTATTTTTCATCAATTCCATAACCTGGCGCATCCCAGCGCCAGGGTAACGGAACGCGTTATACGGAAGCGTTACGTATAGCCATCCATGCGGCGTAACATCACCGACTGGTGTAAACTCTGCACCTCATGTCAACAGTCAAAGGTTTCGCGTCACAACCACCTGCTGCCCGATGATTTCGTGGCACCTGACGGCCGGTTTCGTCACATTCATATGGACATCGTCGGTCCGTTACCCCTAAGCAGCGGAAATCGTTATTGTCTAACGATCATCGATCGTTTTTCCCGGCGGTCCGAGGCAGTACCGCTTCCTAACATTGAAGCTCTAACGGTCTGCAGAGCATTCTTCGATCAATGGATCGCGCGCTACGGCGCACCCGAAACCTTAACCACAGACCAATGCTGTCAATTTGAGGCCCAGGTATTTCAGTCCTTACTGGAACTAATCGGTTGCAACCGAATCCGCACCACCGCTTACCACCCTGCTGCTAACAGCATGATTGAGCGATGGCACCGAAGTCTCAAGGCGGCAATAATGTGTCACGCCGATCAAGAATGGTCACAATCGCTCTCTACTATCCTCCTGAGACTCAGGTCCAACGTAATGGATATCGGGTCGTCCCCTGCCGAGTTCGTTTTTGGCACCACCCTACGAATCCCTGGCGAGTTCGTGCTTCCGGACGATTTCGCTTCAGATCCTCACGAGTTCATCGAAGAGTTTCGGCACCATATGCGGAAAATTAAACCAGTCACAGTAGACCATAAATATAAACGGAAACCATTTCTTTTCAAAAGTTTAACTGTTTGCTCGCACGTATTCATGCGCAACCATGCCAAGAAATCCCTGGAGCGGCCCTACACTGGCCCGCATAAAATTATAAACCGA
>NC_046661.1:62774104-62784272 GCF_010883055.1 Belonocnema kinseyi
AGCATAGTAGGGTTCTGCGTTATCCGTAGCTACGTAGCTCGAAGCGCACGAGCGAGTTTCACTCTCCATTCTCCCTACCCCTAGCTCCCGCCTTTTCTCAGCTTTCCCGCTCTCTTTAGCATTTTACCTCTCGACTCGAGCATCGCTTGCTACACTTACTGCCCGGCCGACCCGTCGATCACATCTTACTCGAGAACGAGCAATGTTCTCTGAAATATACAAAGTCTGAACGCATCTTGCGTGAGAACGAGCAATGTTCTCTTAATTAAAATAAAGTCTAGTTGTAGAGTTACTTCGTGGCTACTTCTTTCTTTCCTTCAATATTTAAATATGGAAACCTAATTGAGTCCAGGATCAAGGATCTTTCTACGCAATTACTTTTGGCCATATTTTCAACATAGTGCGAAATTTATTCAAACCAAACAATTCGCCTATAAATTTTCGCCGGGAGAGCCGTCTACAATTAGTTCCTCGAACTATACACGTGCCGCATCTAGGCTTATAATATCTTTGCCTAAAGCCTCTCGGCTAGCCTAGCTTGAAGTATGCAAAAAGAAAATCTGAAATTTAATCTACAGTTGTTCAAGGCCATCTGCAAATTCTTGTGACCCATTCTATAGAAAATATTGCTACACTTATAACAATATATGTACTAAGATTTTAGATTTTAGAAATATTACAAATTATTAATGCATATTTTATGTGCTTAATCAAGATTTCAAATTAATCCAAAAATATTTCAAGATATTTTAAAAGATTAAAAAAAAATTCAATATATATTTTCAGAAATTTAATAGATTTTAAAGGATTTCCACAACCTTCTGAAGATTTCCCAAAATTTAACAGACTTTAAAGAATTTAAGAACATTAATGTGTCGCCCTGATATATACTATGGTATATACCAGGTATATATCAGGTATACCTGATAATACTATGTATTCTCTGAATTCGGTGAATCCTTTAAAGTCCGCGAATGCCTTCAATTCCGCGAATTCATGAATTCCGTGAATCCTGTGAATTCTTTGAATTCCTTGATATCAACGAATTCCTTAAATCACCTTTTTGGATTTCAATTTGTTTTGGATTTTTGAATTTTGGAATTCCTTGAATTCCAAAAGCCCTTGAATACCGTGAAATATTTGAATTCCACGAATGCCTTATATTCCATGAATTTCATGAACTCTTGGAATCCTGTGCTTTCCATGATTTACCGAGAATTCCTTTGATTCCATGGACTCCTTGAATTCCGTGAATTCCTTGAAGTCCAAGAAATTCCTTGAATTCCTTTAATTTCGTGAATTTCACAAATATTGTGAATTCCACAAATTTTGTGAATTTAAAGAATTCCGTGAATTCCACGAAATCCGTGAATTTAAAGGATTCCGTGAATTTCACGAATTCCTTGAATTCCATAAATTCCTGTAATTATTTAGATTTTTTTTTAAATTTTGATTCAACAAGTGGCGAGATATCCAGCTGAAAATATGGTTAGGAAGTGTTACTGGTTGTGTAAGTTTCCAACAGAAATTTCCACTAAATGTATTGAAAGTTTATTTACGAAACGTAGGGTAAAGCTACAATTCATCATTTTGAAATTTCAAATACTGGTAATGGCAATGTACTTCACATGTATTGGAATTTTACAATACAGGTGAAGTAGCCAGTAACATTTCCTCACCATATTTTCGACTGGAAATCTCGGCACTAGTTGAATCAAAAAATATTTAAAAATCTAAATAATTTCAGGCATTTATGGAAGTCAAGGAATTCGTAGAATTCACGGAATCCTTTAAATTCACGGATTTCGTGGAGTTCACGAAACTAAAGGAATTCAAGGATTTTCTTGGACTTCAAGGATTTTACGGAATTCAAGGAGTTCATTGAATCAAAGAATTTCGCGGAAAATCAAGGAAAACACAGGATTCCAGAAATTCATGAAATTTATGAAAGATAAGGCAATCGTGGAATCCAAGGAATTCAAGAATTTCATGGTATTCAAGGACTTGCGGATTTCAAGGAATACAGGGGATTCAAGGTATTCATGTGATTTAAGGAGTTCGTTGATATCATGAAATTCAGGGAATTCAAGGAATTCACGGAGTTCACGGAGTTCAATGAAATCATCGAATTCAAGGGATTCATGAAATGAAGAGAATTCACAAAATTCAAGCAATGCATAGAATTCAAGGAATACATGGAATTCAAGGAATACATGGAATTCAATGAATTCATCGAATTCATGGCATTCACGGAATTTTCGAAACTTGTTGAATTAATTGAATTTAGTGGATTTCACAAATTCATAAAATTTCAAGAATTTCTTGAATCTCATGAATTCCTAGAATTCCTCAAATTGCATAATTTCCATAAATTTCACAAATTCCTTGAATTCTATTAATTCCTTAAATTCTGCGAATTCCTTGAATTCCATTATTCCCATGAATTACGTTAATTCCGTGAATTCCATAAATTTCTTCAATTCCTCGAATTCCATTACTTCCGCGAATTCATTAAATTCCGTGTATTAATTGAATTCCGTGAATGCCATAAATTTGTAAAATTTCCTTAATTCCATGAATTCTATAAATTCAATGAATTACAAGAATTGATGGAATTCCATAAATTTCATTAATTCCGTCAAGTACGTGAATTCCATTTATTTCGCGAGTTCCGTAACTTTAATGAATTCCACGAATACCATGAATTCCGTTAATTCCGGAAATCCAGTGAGTTCCGTGATTTTCATAAATTCCCTCGAATTCATGATTTTTTTAATTTAATAAATTTGTTTAATTTCGCAAATTCTGTAAATTCCATGAAGTTCGCGAATTCCAAAAATGTCGTGAATTCCAAGAATTGCCCTGATTACATGAATTTCCTCAATTCCTTAAAATGCATGATTTCCTTCAATTTCACGAATTCCTTGAATTCTATCAATTCCTTGAATTGCTTGAATTCTATCAATTCCTTAAATTCCATAAATTCTATTATTTCTGCGAAGTCCATAAATTCCGTGAAGTACATGAATTCCACGCATTTCGTGATATCCGTCAATTTCGCGAATTGGATGAATTCCGTGACTGCCACAAATTCGGTGACTTCCTTCAATTTCATAAAATCTGCGAATTCCGCTAATTCAGTAAATTCTGTGATTTCAGCGATTTTCTTGAATTCTATAAATTCCGTTATTTCCGTGAATTCCGTAAGTTTCTTTAATTCCTCGAATTCCAATACTTTTGAAACTTCAAAATGGTTTATTGTAGCTTTACCCTACGTTTCGTAAATAAACTTTAAATACATTTAGTGGAAGTTTCCAACAGAAATTTCTAACATGGTGGGTTTACAGGAGAACTTAAAACTTATTTTTGACATCTAAAAATTAAATTTTACTTTTTAATCTCAAGGTATTTAAGAAGAGAAGTCTAAGCTTTCATGCTAACCTTTGAAAAAAGTTTAAAAGTGTCATATGAAAAAAGTCAAATTTATTTTTGAGCTTGATGTTTAAAGGACAAATATTTCTTTTTTTTTAATTGGTTACAACCTATAAAAACTGAATAAAAACTCCTATTTTAATTGTAGGAGAAAACTTTCTTTATATGCTATTGACGGAGTTAAAAGTCGTCGAAGCGGATGGCATATTCGTGAAAACCACTCATCGCTAATTTTTAATAATAATAATTAAAAATCCGACTTTTACCTCCTAGCTCTTAAAGGGAAAATTATTAGATTTCTTTTATGCTAAAAAAATTAAAATATGCCTCTAATTACAATTTTTTATATTTGACTTTTGAAGAGCAAATATTTTCAAAAAATTCTTAACATCAATGAAAAGGGGTGAAAAAAACCTACTGCATGTTTACTTGACGATTTTGGTTTCTCCAAATCAAAAAAGTTTTGAAAAAACACCGAAAAGCACGAAATCCACGTAAATCCCAAAATATGTACCCTTTCTCCCTCAGTAAATTGTTAAAAAATATACTGGCACTAAATACTTAATATTGAAAATTTTAATATTACTTATTTAATTTTTTGCAATTGAACTCTTTATAGGGTAAAAAATAGCTTTAAACCTACAAAATAGAGCTACGTTATTAATTTCTGACACAAAAGTTTTCAAGTTAAAATTATTTTAATTCTAGAATTTCTAATTCAAATGAAATAATTTTATATAATAAAAGTTATCATTTCAATATTTTCCTGCTCACATTATGTTACAAAATATTATAGTTTTTGATATTAAAAGTCGAAATTATTATGTATTGCGAGTGGAGGATTATGTAGTGTTGAATTCTCTAACCTAAATTTAAGGTCAAATTCATTAGTATTCATAATAATCGCAAGTGCCATAAAATAAAATTATAAATCCATTTAGAATTTCTAATTTGGAGATATTGAGGGATTTTCCATCGTAAATAAATAAATCAATAAATCTAAGCCTTCAAACTTTATGTAGTAGAAAATAAACCTGCTCCTTTGTTAAATCACGAGGTGTTTCTAGTTTCTAACATTTTTCTTGCCCCATTCTACCACATCATTAATCACTTTCTATTATTATTTCTTATGATTTAAGACTTTTAAACTGAAATCATGTTTAAGTAAGAGAAGATTGTAGGTTCTAATTTTTTAAGGTGATATGTTCAAATTTTAATTAATGAACCTAAGTTTCGATCTATTTTGATCTATATATTTTTACATACCAAATAAATGATCGACTGAAAATGTAGAACTTTTTTTTAAATTTGTAACTCAAGTCCAATTTGGATTTGAAGTGTATTTGAAAAATTAACAAATAAATGATAAAATTCTAACAATTTTTAAATTAGAAATATCATAATTGCTACCGCTCGAATGTTTTTATAACGAATATGTATAATTCCTTAACTTTACCTATACTTTCCGAATATCGATACAATTTCTGGCCCAAGAGATGGTCCATTCCATCGATATTTTACTTTAGAAACAGAAAGGAGTTTTCTGTCAGCTACAAGGGCAAAATAATACAGAAACCGGGAAGTAAGCAAAATATTTTTTTTACATTAGAAGATGAACTTTAGTAGCAAGCTTGTTTGTTGACTACGTTTTTTTTTTAACAAATTTATTGTCAAAAATGACACTTTGAATAAATTACGTATAACAACATTCAATTGTTTATCTCTATGTTAACAAGCTCAAGTGTGCATGATGAAGTTGCATTAGCAAGTACGACATCTGAATATTTGACAGTAGACAAAACATTGGCCAGGAATATTTGCAGATAATTTTTGATTTTGAAATTCCTAGTATCTACAAGAGAAGTTTAATTTCTGCAAATTTCAATTTTTGTTATTTGAGTCCACACAAAGTTTTTAAAAATTAAACACTTATCGGGTAAATACGTATTTTAATTATATAACATTATCTTGATAATATATTTTCAGAAAAACAAGTTTCTTTGGAACGAACCTCTCCTCGAAATCTTTCGCGGGCAATCCCGAATAAAAAATAAAAAATTCGTATTTTGCAACAAAAAAATCGAAAACCAACCTACTTGATAAGCCGAAGAAACAAAGAAGTTTAGAAAACTGTCGCTGGAGTCTTGCGTATCAGGACAGAAATTCTGGTAATTTATTGAAAACGACATATGGAGATTTAATTTTAGAACTAAACAAATTAACAGTAAACAGAAGTCAAAACTTTTGTTCAAAGTTTGATATTTGTCAATCCTATATGTGTATCTATACCTTATTCTTTTTCGATTATGATACAATTTTGTGTCTTCCTTCGAAATACATCAAAATCCACAGTAAGAGAACTTCTTTTAGAATAAAACAAAAAAATGTAAATTAATATTTTAGATTAAAAAGCATCACATTTTTAACAAAAGTTTTGACCATTTTTTTATAATTCGCGTTTCCTTTTTTTTAATTCGTGAAACTTAATCCTTAAAAATATTTCAGTAAATTCGGTAAGATATGTATCGTCTTGTTCTCTTTGGAAAATAATATATTTGAGCGACAAATTATTGCAGGATTTAAAATGAATTTGTAATTAATATATTGTAATGAATTATTTATAGACATTTTTCTATTATAGGTCTCACTTATGAAGAATTATCCCTTAGAAAAATGAATAAAATTATAATACACCTCAGAGACTTGAAATTGCAGTCACAAAATAACTCTGCAGTAAATACCTGTAATATTTCATTTCTTGATTCTGTTGATTGTCCAGAATTGCTAATAAAAGCGCAGGCGGACCTATTGGCAATTAGCGAAAGGCTGAGAAGCAAAAAATTAAAAAATAGAATGGTAAATTTCAGAAACTAGTTTAAATTACTAAATGATTAATTAGAGAAAATGTGGTATATATTTCCTGATTTAAGCTTGCACTCATAAAATTATATAATTGATTTTATATTTACAGGCACAGGCATTCGGATCTATTGGTGTAAATAGCTTAAACAATGTTCTGGACAATATCTGCTACAGGCTTCTCTCAAATAACGTAGCTCTTTACAATAGCTGGTCAGGAAGGAAGAAGCCAAAATCTTCTCTTGAAGACACTAATTTCACAACCTTAATTAAAAGTAAGTAATTATAAAATAAAATACATTAAATGTTTGCTAATCACTACGAAAGAAATCATATTAAAATTTTAATTTTTAATTACAGACAGTGTTCGGGTATCGCATCCAAATGCTACGGATCAAGAGATCAGGACTTTGGGATCAAGATGGTTTTCTCAAGCCAACAACAGATTGGTCAGGGGGAAGCGAGAGAACTATTTTCATGGATCTCATAAAGCCGAAATAAACTTTATCACGGATAATAAATTCTGAGATGTTGGACAACAATAGGATCAAAATCAACTTCCCGGATTGAGTTCAACCCAAGAGGACCTGCATTTCTCGTTTTTCTTCTGAAATCATTTCAGTGACGCCACACGATTGGCTGGTTTGAGACAAAAAGGAAATAAATCGTTGAATGAACTTCATTTCTATTTTTTTATTTTTATGTTATTATCTATATTTTTCTCAAAGTAACTCCAAGCCGATGCTTTTGTAAATTCAGCTCTATAATTTACCACACGAAAGAAGCATCTAAACGTTAAATATCGTTGGACATCTGGGATAGATTAAAATTTATGAAAAAATGTGCAAAATTTCAGTTTTTCTCAGTCTTTAAAACAATTCTTCACTTCAGAGCAGGCTACTTTGAACTGGTCTCAACCAAACTTAAAGGGAATTTCATTCACCGTGAAACAACGAATTTCTTATCTAAAATGTTTAGGAGATATATATATTGCAATTTATATTTTTTCTAAAAAGAAAAACAAGTTTTGTTTCAGTTTTTGTGAAATAGTATATTTCCCGTTTATTGTAGATGAGAATGTTCAGAATAGAGTACGTAAAATCAGGCTAAATGAAAAGGAAATGTCAAAAAATCTAATGTTACATCTCTCATACGTCGGGAGTTGTACTACTTTAAACGTGTGGGAGATGTAACATCTTTTTTATATTTCCTTTTCTGTAAGTCTGATTAAACTAGTACTTTGACTGTTCTTTTATACAGTGCACAGAAAAATATGCTATTTCACAAGAAGAAAAACTAAATTTTATTTTTACAAATATTTCAGAAATATATAAATAATGCCCAAGGCTGTATCTCCTAAACTATATGAGGTAAAAAATTATTTTTTTAATTCTACGAGGAATACTATGCACTTCAATTTTTGTTCAGGCGACTTTGAAGAGGCATGCTACGAAGTGAGGAGATAATTTAAAGTCTGAAAAAAGGGATAAACTAGTAAAAGTTTTACATTTTCTTATATTGTATTGGAACCAATTAACGGTATTCCTTTGCAGAGATAAGAAGAGAGCAGATCAACAGGACGATGAAATGGAGGACGAGCTTACTCTGGAAGCAAATGAAAATGAGGGTGAATGTCTAAATGCTGATGATGAAGAAGGCGATCTTGATGAAGAATAATTTATATTATGAAACTAACTATATTATTATGTTTCCATTGACGTTTGTATTAATAACTAATTTATTAAAAAATAAATCAGGTCAGGGAACCTTTCCCTTGTCGAAGATGATATATTTTTTATAAACGTAATAAAGGACATTATTCGGATTGACAAGATTATTCTAATTGAATGAGGAGTATTTGTCTTCTTTGCGTTGTTAATAAGGCGGAATTGTTGATTAAATATAGTCCCAGTGGGCCAAATGTTGTGCCCACTGGGGTGTCAGAATGGACTTGATTAGACACTACCGGAATTATATTATATTTTGACTCTTTAGTTATAAAACAACATCGATTTTCTAACAGTTTATACTTGAGTCTTTTTGTTATTTGTTATAAAAATGTTGGTAAAGTACTATAAAAACTTTCAAGGATGATGAAGATAATCTTTTCCTGAAATTTATACGACATTTTCGAAACAATGTTTCGGCAACGTTGCAGAGAAATAGTAATGAAAATTTAGAGACAATATTTCGTGAACACTTTGCAGACGCATACGGCAATCTGGATTAAACATTGTTTTGAAATATTGCTCGAACATTTCAGACAAATATTGCGCGAGTCAGACATTTTTATGTTTCTCGAACGCTTCTGCAATATTCACTTGGAATGTTAACAATTTTTCAATTAAATATTTCTGCAATATTTCTGCAACATTGCATCCTGCCAAGTTCAGTTTACGTTGATTGTGCCAGAGGATGAAAAAGAATCTACAAAGATGTGCGTATATCTAAAAAAGAAAAGTCTTTTAGACCTATTATTTTGGGAATTGTAAGGTTTGAAAAATTTCATTTTTTTGTTATTGCATTTTTGACTAAAATCGAAGAAGTTGTGTTCGTGCAAAATACCTCATTCCCTGCGAATTCCACCCTAAAGTTTCTAGAGAATAAATTAAAGTAGAGCCAATTCGGTGTATGATCGCAAAAAAAGTGTCCTAGCCCAAATAGGTCACCTTGGAAAGTGCACTCTTCATGCATAGAGGCACCAGAGCGAACCGTAAAGTAGAACTACAGTCATATTTCGGAATTTTTGTCACAAATAAGTGTATATGATTCATTTATTACGTTTTGACATTCATAAATAAATAATTGTTTATAAGAAAAGCTTGTTATCACTACTTATATTTACTTTTTGGCCATTTTTTAGCATTTTTGTGGCAAAAAAGTCACCGTAATTGATTAAAAATGTGTAATATGTTTTTTATCCATAAGCAAATATTTTTATTCACAGTTGTTCATACCAAAATATAATCATAATCACAATCATAATCATAACCATAATCATTTTTGAATACTTTTGTAGCACGAAAGCTTTATAATTAATTAAAAATGTGATATACAGATTTTTTATCAATAAACAAATAGTTTTTTGTAATGTTTGTGACAATACCTGCAAATCAATACTTTTTCTGCATCCAATTTTATACTTACCTCCAAGACACTTGTAATACACAGTGATTTCCGTAAATTGTACATAATATGCTGTGACCATTTTTTGGCATTGAAAATAATGAACTAATTAATTACTTGAAAGTAATTACATATCAAATGTAATTCAATATTTAGAAAAAAATAATGAATGAAAAAAGTAATCATATAAACTGATTGTATCTAAAAGTTCTTTAAATAAATTCATAAAATATTTTAATTCATTAAAATTAAGTAATTAAGAAATAAATAGTTGATAAATAATTGTAATACAAAGTATCACACTCAATCATGTATGTGAAATTTTTTATACTATTAAATTACATTTCATATGTCATTACTTTCAAGTAATCAATTACTTAATTATTTTCAATGCGAAAAAATGGTCGAAGCAAATTTTGTACAGTTTACAGAAAACACTGCGAATTACATGCGCCTTTTTAATTAATTATAAAGCTTTCGTGCTACAAAAGTATTCAAAAATGATTATTTGTTTATTAATGAAAAACTATTTGTTTATTATTCAAAAATATATATCACATTTTTCTAAATATTGAATTACGTTTGATATGTAATTACTTTCAAGTAATCAATTAGTTTATTATTTTCAATGCCAAAAAATGGTCACAGCATACCAGGTGTATACATATGAAACCGGTATTGCCATCTAGCGGCCAGTAGGTACACTTGTAGGCACTGTCGGAACTTACCATTTGTGCTAATTGGCGTATTG
>NC_046661.1:62784372-62791884 GCF_010883055.1 Belonocnema kinseyi
GGGCGCATACTTTGAATAAAATATTTGTTATCATTCTCTTGAAATAAATGTGTTTTTTTCTTGAAAAAATACCGGTTTCATATGTATACACCTGGTATTATGTACTTCACTTTAATTATTTACTTTAATTATTACTTTAATTATTTACGTGCACCGTTTAAATTTGAGAGCACGCGAGATTTGATATTTAAATAATTAGTGTTTAATTTTTCCCAATACATATTTTCCGGCGCCCCAACTCAGCGCAATGCACAAGCGAAGCTCCTACGTTACAGATTCTTTGGATCCTCTCTGTTCGTCGTCATTCGAACCAGCAGCTCCAACGCCGAAGATGTAGACACAAGCGAGCCGGCAAGGAATCGAAAACGCTGCACGATAATTTCTGAAATAAAATTGCCCTCTAAACATGGATCTATCATACAACATGCATGGGCAGAACGCCCATCCTGTCGATCCTGGCTCTTGACAACTACAAGTGCTCTTGTGAGCAGGCTTGGTGCAGGTTTTCTATCAGGCTGTTTTGGAGCATTATGTGCCATCACAGAAAAAATCGATTTGCTATGTTTCGAGCAACTCTTCGACGATGATGAAATTGTTGTGGTCAGGGGCGTGCCGAGCCTCATGACTCGATTAGAAAAATTTTCCGACTGTATAAAAAATCTAAATTCTAAGTGACAGTTTATGAAAATTCAAAACACGATGCCTCAACGAAAAAGTTATTTTTAAAATTATTGACATATAACCTTCATTTCTTTAATTATTAAATTATACAATTAGCACGCACGGTTTCGTACACATACAATCACACGCTCAAATGCTTTGGAAAGTCGCAATCCCCGATGATTCGAAGCGTACCTAAACTACCTAAAGTAGTGTGTCCTAACCGCGCGCTCTAACCACTTTGCTTTCGAAGCGCTTGGATCTCGGTGACAAAATTTAGCACAAGTATTGCAAGACAGCGTCGTACCAAGTCGTATGGTGAGCTGCAACCGTCTTCAAATTAAAAGGTATTGAACTCAATGTTTCTTTAAACTTCTTTCTGATGATAATTGAGTAGTTCTAAGCAAATTAAACATTTTTGACAGACTTTAATAGACAATTTTTTATTTGGAAAGAGTTGAGGTTTACTGATTTCAAAAAACACTCCATGCTTTTTTTCTTTAAATATTTAAAAGATATATAAAACATTGAAGAGTGTTAAACTCTAAAGAAATTTCAAGTGCAAAAAGGCTTTAATAATCTCGGTGACAAAAAAACGATTTTCCTCTATACAAAATCCTCCATAAAATGTACAGTTATTAATTTATGCAACTCTTTTATATAATAATCTGCAAGTTTTTAGTGCGAAATAACACTTCTTAACAAATAATTTAAAATATGCGAAACACCGAATTAAGTTTCACTTATTTAACAAAGGATTCAATACTTTTTGTCTTTAAATATTGAAAACGTTTAAAAGCTATCCAAAAGTAATAAATAATCAATAAAAGTATTACCTATTTTAAAACGTGCTCAATACTTTTCGGCTAAAAATATTTGTCTGCTTCCTCCTTGCATTCACAATTAAAATATTTTTAAAATGTTTAATAGTCTATTTTTTAATTATACTTTTATAACATGAAATACATTCTTAATACACATTTTAAAAATGTTATTGAATTCCTTTTCCTTAAATATTTTGCTTTAAAAAGATACAACAATTTTTTTAATTATCAAGAAAATGTAATAATTGTATTTGTATACATTAATTAACGTTGAAACCTTGTGTCGTGCTGCCATGTATTTATTTGTTATTACTTACATAATAAAAAAGAATTATGTAAGTATATTTTCTATGATTGATGAATTATTTTACTGAAAAACTTAATTTTATTAATTTTATCAAGGAAAACTTAATTTTATTAAGTTTTTATAAATACACATACTCACAATATCCGCATTAAATGTATCCATAATTATTTAACACAGCAACATTATACGCGCGACACAGCAAGCAAGAAACATTGCATTGCAAATTAATAATAAGCGCTCGTCTTCCCTTTTTATGACTCTTTCCTTCGCATTTTCAGTTCCCAGATGTTGGCATTGAACCAAAATCGGGACGACATAAAAGAAATGAAACGTACATTTTACCTGGTGAGATCATATGACACTTGAGGGTCCTTTCATACGGGAATACAATTGTCAATACAAAATAAGTTGTGATCCTTGTCAATACTAAATAAGTTTGAGGCAACAGATTTTTTAATTTTAAAAAATTGTTAATCTAGCCGAATGCAAAAACTTAATTTTTTCTTAATCAAAAACTAATTCCTATATTCAGCTGGAATGTTTTTTCACAATTTTCTATTTTCTATTCTTATTTGCTATCTGAAATAGTATCTCCTCATGTATTTTGAAGCACTAATTCTAAAACTAACTTTTTTTCGTAATATCAATATTCTCGGAGATATTTAACAATAAATGTTCAATATCGTGTAAAAAATGAAAAAATCATGTTGCACACTTGCAAAAACGTAAAAAAAGCATAAGATCATTTTCCAAAACATTGGATCGTTGGAGATGAATCAAGCTTCAATTTCAGCCCTATGAGATACCTTGAGCATTTGCGGTTTCTTTGATACAAGCTTAGGTTACAGAATCAACCAAAAATAGGGGGTTTTTACGTTTTAAACCTATTTTTTTCTTTGAAAAGCGCGAAAAGGTAGGAAATTTCCCCCTCCAGGTCATTATCCACCAATTAGTTCGCAATTCACATTTTAGGTGTTATAAATTTTATCTTAGACTTAAGATGGTTGCTTGATTTGTAGAAGGCATTTTTGTGAGTTGGATTTTTTTATACCAAACATGTGCTATTATTATAATTTTACAAACTGTTTTGAATAATCACTTTTGATTTTAGTGCAAATTATTTGTACGAAAATTTCTGATATTTTTAGAAAAGGTTTTTGTCCCGTGTTTGTATTGCCAGATAATAGTCGCTATGGCAAACATAACTTTTTAGGATTTTCCGTCGGACAACAGATTTCATATAACATAAATATATACAGTTAGGTTCGTGTATTAATTACCGTTACATTCATATTACTTAAAAAAAATTTAATTTAAGTAATAAACAGACTAAAATTTAGCGTTAAGATATTAATTAAAATAATCTGTTAATTCTTTCTAAACAGTTCGAGATCAGAACAATGAATCTTGACTGAAAAATAAAAATTCGAAAGGCAGCTAGCTCCTTTAATGCTGAAAATAAAGCGAGCATCAGGTCGCGCGTTAGTATACAATAGAGACTAACAAGTGTGTCGATTGTTGATGCGATACCTGACTGCAGCTAAAACTTACTAGACGCCGCTAGATGAACTCTAGACGAAACCTAGACTTGGCGACTTTCATAAAATGGCTCTAGATGTTCGATAAACGAGCTGAGTCTAGAACAGTGATCGGCAAACTTTTTTCTCAATTTTCAGGCATGGTCAGGCTCCACCCGACTTCATTTTTTCTACTACTTTTCGGTCTATTCATGTACCTTAGTGTGAGTGAGCTTACTCTAGCAAGGGTTCTTTTGTCCACAGGCATGTCAAAGTGAAAAAATTAAAAACTTTTAATCTTTTAACTAGCGGTTTGAAAATAGCATTATCAGCATCTACGAATTTTTCCGATTCCAATGATATATTACCCATGAAAAAAGAACCGATAAAAAACAAGTCGGTTTGAATTGCGTATCTGTCATTTTCAGATTAAAAGAATAAAAATGCAATTGGTTGGCCACATTTTTAATCGGTCACCTGTGCGTGGTGCTTTAAATCTGCCATTCCACATTTGTCAAAATGCTGAGTAAATAGAGTTGAATGAGACTGACTAACCTGAAATAATTCCTATGAGCATTCTACCATTCATTAATGTGCATATGAATGGGTTGAGATTCAATATGAAATGGAGTGCTTCAAAGAAGAATTTAAACGATCGTAGCCCATTGTCGTTCAAAAGGAATTTATAAACAATTTCAATTTACTAAAGGATCTTTCACATGATGCCGATGAAACAGACGAAGTCAGAACGAATCGGACAATTTTGTAGGCCCACGGCAAAATCTTTTTGATATATATTTTTTTTAATTGCTTCAATAAAATAAAATTGCATATACTTTTAAAAATACAGCGCTCTAAAAAGTTATAGTTCAATTGTAGTCATTTTGAATGGTAAGAACTGAATAATTATTCGAGGAAAAGAACACAAAGATCAATGCTGGTACTTAATGACCAAACATTGGCGCCCGTAGTAATGAGATAAATAATTTGACATGAAACCTCAAATATAGAGTGACACATACTTCGTGTTTAATAAATAGCAAGAGCACAAAATATAATTTATTTAACGCTAGCAGAATGAGAATACGAGCAATGAAATAATGCACTAGCATATCGATACGAGATTCAATCAATTATAAGGCATACAAAAAAATCTACTTTAAATACTAAAAATCGATGGAACTCACAGATATCGCTGTCGAAGAATATTGAGAAATTCCTGAAGTTCACTTGAGAAGATAAACATATCCTGGATAAGTTGACGGACCCTTCTGTAATATGGAATGAGGGTATTCGAACATAAGGATAACTTCCTTCCTTCTATTTGTAGATGGGCGGTAGCAAAAGATGCGATGATTTCCTTCCTTCCATATTTAGATGTGAAGAAACCAGATAGAAGACTACTTCCTTCCCTCCACTCACTTGATTTCAGGTGCAAATCACTAACGCGTAAAGCATCCGTTTCGTAATTGATTATCGCGAGCATATGTAATTAAAAAGCCATTGTTCAGAACGAGTGTCTCGATGAACAGCTTGTAACATTCTAATTTTATTTCATTATTTTAAAATATAGATTTCTGAAATGATCGCAAAATATTTTTAAAAAGATTTCTTTGATTATAGAATCAGTTTCAACATTTAAAATTAACACGCAAAAAAAATAGAATAAGCTCAAACCTTAAAATTCAAATAATGAAAACTTGTTTTAAAAAAATAAAAATAA
The DNA here is from genome assembly GCF_010883055.1 of Belonocnema kinseyi. Classification (NCBI taxonomy): domain Eukaryota; kingdom Metazoa; phylum Arthropoda; class Insecta; order Hymenoptera; family Cynipidae; genus Belonocnema; species Belonocnema kinseyi. The sequence goes on from NC_046661.1 coordinate 62,789,404, forward strand.
AATTGAGTCTGAATTGTTTAAAAATCAATCAAATTCTTCAAATAAATAATCAAACACAATTATGTTTAAGATTATCAATTATAACGACAGAGCTCTGGCTTAGATTACGACCATTATATAAATTAAAATTCAACGAGATTCAATCAGATAACAATCCTACTACGACATACACTTCCTTGAAACAGTATAAGTTTTCACACAGTAAAAGATCAAATTTCGATTAAAAGGCATTAAAATATTAAAAGATAGACTACAATACACATATTATAATAATTTAAAAATTAACGGATATTATAATTTGACAAGTTAAAAAAATCGTACCCTAACACATTGAGATATTATAGAAAGAGCACAAGATATTATATCCTGAAAATTGGCGGATATTATATATTTACGAGGAAACACAAATCATACCATGTCTAGTTTAAATGTCGCAAAGATACACAAAATATTATAATATCCTAAAAATTGGCGGATATTATAAATTTACGAGTTTAAGAAAAAAATCATACCCTTAGAATAATTTCGATGAAATACCTTAATCAAGGACACGCATCGTTTGTTGAAGATGGGGAGGATTTGGAATCCAAAATGTGAGACGTCTACAATTGCCAAAAAATAAACGAAGGTGAAATTTCGATGAAATACATTAATCAGGCGCACGCATGGTTTGTTGAAAATGGGGAGGATTTGATATCCAAAATGTGAGACATCTGCAAATTCCAAAAAATAAACGGAGGTGACATATTTAGAGACATTAAAGTCCAGAATCTTCCCCTTTTGATTTTCATAATTGTAGAAAAAGAACTCGCCACATGGCGTTAAAGAAAGACCGCTACATTAGAAAGAGCGGCGATCAGGACACTCGACAATTTACTTATGAGCTTCTCGTCGCATTAATCTCTCGCATATCAATTCCAGGCCCGCACAATTCTCTCTTACGCATCACGTGGCAGCTCAAATTAAATTATTATATGTGGATTTCGCCTCACCTGATCATCTGCTGAGAATTTACTTATTAAACAAGGCGAAAATCGCAGTGATAGGCCTCTTGTAAAAAATTCAGACGCTTACCGTCAAACGCTTACCGTTTGTGAACAAGTTTGTAACACACACTAGCTTGCACCGATAGGCGCTCGAAAGTACGGTTCACGTTAATTCCTTTGAAGAATCTAAATTTAGACAATTTTATCGATCGAAAGTTTGGTAGTTATAATTACAAGCTTGATTACGACTTGGTCAAATATACTTGATTCGATTTTGGAACGTCAAACTACGATTGTGTTCGATGGATGATGGACTGTGATTTATATTGCAGGTTCATTCACTCTTTGCACTCAAACTTATACTTAAATTTGCACCTGTTTCACATTGAAAGTGGCGAGGTAAACATAAGAAAGAATCTTATTTAAAGTAAGACATAATTAACTTTAATTTTGGTTCGAATGAGATACACGTGATTTCAGTCTTAGGATCTCGCGCCAAATGCGAAGTAAATCGTCGTGTTAAGCATCCGTTTGATCATCTGCAAAGTCTTCAAGAGTGGGGCGGGGAAATAAGCACTTACACACAGAATTTGTATGATTGTATGTTGACAATAGTTTGTAAAAATGAAGCGCCTTTTACTTGCTTATTTGCTGCAAATTTTTCCTGCAAAAAAAGGTTACTAAATTCGACGCTTGCTGTGTAAAATAATTTTTATGCTAGATCTCGATATCTCAGAATAATTAATCTTTGAGAATAAGGATGATGATTTTTACATTACAAGATATGTAAATAATTTAATAGACAGTTTATTTCATTTTTAATCAAAAAATTTTTATCGATTATTATCACCGAGTTCACAGCGGCATTCTTTTAACATTTGCCATATTTTTTGTGTTCCAAAACTAAGTAAGACATGTCAATAAACAATTACAGAAAGAAAAACACAAGTAGAATTTTGTATTCTAATTTAAAATTCCCATCAGAACAGATCAGATTTTTACCGACAGTGTATTTTTGTTAGTGGGATCAAGTACGGCTATCAGTGCCAACAGTGGTTAGTCAGCTTCCTGCTCAATTCGCGTTGTTGCTTTACAACTTTACTCTCATATTTTAGCAGTTATCCGATTTTTTTTTTGAAAACCTAAATAGTAAGCGCACATACCGCCACCGCAAAACACCTTTTGGGGTCTAGAACATTTTTAAAGTACATTTTTAAAACCTTAAAACAGAATTATCGTCGGCCGTTTGGAAGGTTTGATTTGGGTCCTTTTAGCGGTCTTTTTAAGAATGATGCGACGGTAATGTAATGCTCCTTTTGTATTCGTCACGTGCCGGGGGCAGTGATCCCAGATCTGAAACGAGATCCCATTTCTCCTCTTCTGAATTTGAAAACTCGAAGGTGCAACGCTTTCCGGGCGGAAAACTTCGGCGGTTGTATTTATATCTCGATCCGCTTTGAAATAAAATCACGAAATTGGTATGTGAATATTTCCA
>NC_046661.1:62791984-62798423 GCF_010883055.1 Belonocnema kinseyi
ATTAATGATAATATTATAATTATGTTATACTATAATAGTATTATTTATATCTTGATATCTTGAATAAAAAGTTGAATCGGTTTAACTTGTTGCTAATTGTGTCAATTGTTCCCAATCGGGTTCAATTGAGTAAATGCACTTGCCTGCAATACGCCCTCTGCAGGTTTTCTTTGTAAAACACATGACGCGCACGTGTTTATGGGTTAGGTATTACACTTTGACTAATTTAACAAAAGTTTTAAGTACGCGGTAATAAGCGTTGAATAGCGAAAAATTAACATTTTCAGAAATCAGCGTAAAAGCGTAAAACTAATTTATTTCTATTTCCATAGCGGCCGCCACATAGGTTCCTATTACCCAAAAGAGAAGGTGTTTTCAATATATTTAATTCCTTCTAATAAGTTCACAAAATATGTGAAATAAATTGTTTTAATTCCTTCATGTGGAATATAAGTTTTGAAAATTTAATTTTATTCAGTTCAAGTCCACCTCTCTAGAGTTAAAATTATTTTAATTCACACACTTAAATAGATCTCTTTGATGCATTTTTTATGATGTTTAAATAAATGATTAAAATATAAATAAATATAAATTTGAATATTTTTCGAATGTATAAGTTATAAAAAGATTTAATAATATTATTCCGAAAAATAAAATAACTATCTTTAAATAATTCCCGCCCAACGAAAGTGCTGCCATCACGTGGCAAATTCACCGTACCCGAATGAAAACAGTTGGAAATGCAAAATGCTTAATTATTGTCAATCGCTTTGGCACAATTAACGAGCAGATCCATCTCTGAGGAACGTAGCGTATCACAAACTGACAAGGTGGCGATAGATTTTACCAACATTGTAAGTAGTATGCGGTAAACTCTCGTAAAATCACCACCGGCAGTGAAGCGCACAGGTACCTCAGGTAGCAGTGGAGTGGGGACCTACCTGACTTACTGAGGGCTGAGCTCCTCAATAGCCACTCCCGACAAGAAAGGTTGTCTTTCTTCCGATGTGACGGAAGAGCACCAAGCTCTAGGGGAAGGTGTGCGGTTCTTCCTTATTAGCTACCCTATTAAGTTTTGTAAATCATATAAGGCATAAGAAATTTATTTCAGGTTAGATAGAAAGGACGTATAGTCCAATAGAATCTCACTTTCAAGAAAGAGTTGATTGTATAATTACGATCGCGATTTTGGCGCATATAAATATTGCACGCCAGCGTGTACCTTGTGCAGCTCGGTTTGAGGTACATATACTTTATTACCGATTTTCTCTTAGCAAGCGTTCGCCAGCTGTGCGACCCATGGTATAACGTCGTGTTTACTTATTGGTATTTCTTGCTCGATTCGGAGTAACGAGTCGAAATTTCTTAGTAAGAGATACCGCCCTTTAAATCCATTCAGATTAGATTTAAATGCCTATGAATGCGATGTACATTTGCATGAATATTTCCGTCCTTTCTTAACATGAGCAATGCTCATTCAGAAAAATATTCAGGCAAATACTTACAAAATAAATAAAATTAATATAGAAAGCTGTCATATCTCACTAGGAGATTTTTGTATACATTCATTCAAAGCAGATTCAAGTAGGGAAAAGTTGATTCTGCCAAGCAGAATCACGCATTGTATCACGGGTCATAATGATGATAAATTGTGATTCCTAATATCCCATTAGAGATTGGGTTTAAAACCCAGGATCACTAAACTGAATACTCCACGTGATTCAATACATTTTCCCATTTGTAGCTTGAAGGAAGGTCCACAATTTCGCTACCAGAACGATAATGCTTCATTGCGAAACACGATTCGGAACAATTGAGATATTAGTTATATCGCATCTTATCTTGCCCAATTGATTATTTCTAGGAGGCATACAACAATAAATACTTGCTTGAAAATTCTTGTTTATTAATACAACACAGAACCATTTAGTTGATCAGGTACAAAATTTATTTCTCACTTTACAATTCCCAATTTAATGCTGGTTAATATATCATTTTCATGCATTGTGTGTTCTAATTGTTATAATTCTACATAGAAGATTACGATTTAATTCATATTTTTTGTTATGCAGATCAAGAACTGAAGATGAGAATAAAGTCCTTGAAAAATCGACGAGGTCGTAAGAAGAAGTTCGCTAAAGGAGAATGCGGAAGTGAACCACAATTTCTGTCAGATACACAAATAAAGTTCCTCCAAAGCACCGACATTCTCGATAGTACCTCCACAGGCGGTATGAAAATGATAAATTCCACATATATTTAATGATTCACGTTGGTTCACGTCCATGTTTTTATTTGCCAGTTCATTGGAGGATATACTCTTGGAAATGACAAAACGCCTACTTTTTGTCTCTATACATACTGATTCCGCGATTGATTAACACCGCTGCTAATGATGCAATTTTTTCCTGTAATTTCAGGTCCATGGGAAATTATGATGAGGCAGCAGATTCTCAAGAGTAAGGCGAAGAACTCATCTTCAGTATGATGGAGAGATTTGGTCCTGTTTTGAATCCTCCGTCGACGATAAATGACTCAGTTCCACACTCGGATATTTATCGAAGTACAAGCAGTGAATCTACGGGTTTGAGCAAATCCGGTGAGCTTCGGAAAAGGGAGTCTAGCTCAAGCAAGGAAGTCAACAAATGATGGATTCGCAAGAAAAGGTTTTCTAAAGACCATCCAGCGGTTTGTCAAAATGTCGAATGGATATTCGATGGTTTAGCGAACTCGAAATAGCTGGTAGTTGAAAATGGATTGTACAGGATTCAGTAATTTTTCAGAGAATGTCCTGATCAAGCTCACATTCAGGGGGAAGGCCTCATCGCACACGAAGCAGTAGGTTTGCTGGAAGTTAGCCTAGTAGGCCAAAAATTAAGGATGTCCTAGAGACGTCGTCGGGACATTCCTAAGACATCTTTTGAAACATGTCTTTTGGACATCTTAGGGAAGCTCTAAATACGTCTATAGCGTTTTGTCAGTCATAGTTTTTTTTATTCTTATCCGGTGTTGATATCCTGTGTCGCGGAATCAAAGCAAATATATTTCTGTAAGTGAAATAAATAAGTTTTTATGCTCTTGTACAATGTAAGTATTTTTAAAGGTGAAATTTCAAATTCGTATAGGAACCGTCAGCTTACAGCAACCTAACCTACAAAATGCAATGTATATACGTATATCTTGGTTTCAACCTTCGAAGAAACAAAGTTCTGTTTTATAATACAAAGGCGTAATATATTTAATATTTTTCCCATTTCTCTTACTCATTCGAGCACTGTAAAAATATTTCCATACATTATCCATTCTATTCCATTAGTTTTGCACAAAGTTACAATTCTTATATCGTACGACCAAAATTATATCGCCTGCAACCAAGATATATGTATATATGTTGCAGGCAAAGTCCGACGTGCCGTCACACCGCAGTCTGCCTAGTCCCTCTGCTAATTGACTGAGCGGTGTCAGGCAAAGTCCGAAGGAGCGCTTTCACTTCGCACTCTGCCTAGTCAAATAGCGAAGTGCCCGACAGTCTCAGGAAAAGTGCGTAGTGAAAATAAAACCTTGGGGGTTTACTTTTCCCGTTTACAATTGCGACCTGTAGACTATTTTGAATTGTAAATTCTCGAACCAGCCCATTGTGCAGCGGGAAATGCAACTCATTTCAATTTAATGAAGTCGGTAGAGAAGATCGGAGTTGGTAACAATTATACAATTATACATAATAAATTAAGAAAAATGTATCATACAATTTTTCTGAATTAAATGTTTACATAAATTGTTAAAACAATTGATTAATATTATTAATAATATTATATTTGCTGAATTAGTAGAAATTAGTTGAGTAATAAAGCAAAGAGTAAAAAAAACTTGGAATTGCAAATATTTTAATATCCGCAACCCCCTCCCCCTTGCCCTGGTGAAAACACGTCTCGCCAACGAAAATATAAATCTAATATTAGAACTAAGTACACTTGAACCAAATAATTAATTGATTATAGCATGTCACTAGATCAGGTAGACTTACTGCAGTCAGAAAATTGCTTCCTGTACTGAGTTACCACTTGAAGTAAATATTGTGTCTGACTTTCGTCTCTAGTGAGAAGAGAATTAAAGCCAGATACCAAGTAGAAAATTTCAAGCTAATTTTATATACCTGCTTTACTGAAGAAAAGTATATTCACACAATAGAAAGGGAATATTTAAAATATAGTTTTCTCTAATGTTTATTCATGATTTGTTAATAAAAGGTAAACAGAAAGGTAAAAATTGCCGAAAAAACCGCAACTATCAGACATAGATATGTATGAAAATAATCATAAACAACAATAATTTGTTTAAACGATTATTTTGGTTAAATCTTAGTAATTATTAAGTCACGCCTAATTAAAAATAGACAATAAGTTGCAAATTTCAGAAAAAACCGCAGCATTCTGCCATTTAACAAAGATAATATTATTAACGAAAATAATAAATTGCTTAAAAAATTATTATCGTTAAAACAATTTTTTAACCGTAATAAGATGACGCTTCTATTTTCGTGATGTTAGGGCTCATATATACACAGCCATTCATTCTACTAACAGAGTTTGCTTACAATAGAAATAGACCATAAAAGGAGAAACATTTCCAAAATTGACTATAGGCAAAGACGTAGAAGGTTCGTACTTAATTCTAGAAGAATGCTTTATAGGTTTTTTCCGCATTTAAATGAGGGGTTGAAACTTTAAAAGGCCTTGAATAAATATGAGTGGCCTGGCAGCAGGTGCTTTAAATATATGGATCATCCCTTCTGATAAAAAAACACTGAAACCGGTTTTAAATGCCAGCAGAAGTTTCATTTATACCTGCGACTAGGCTACCAAGTAGACCAGCTGAAAGGAATTAAAAATCAAAAATGGTAAAATTTTGAAATTATCTATGAGAAGGTTAGAAATTCAGAATCTACGGGTTTCTATTATATCAGATATCTAACTTGTTCTTTTAGATGACGTTTTTTAATTGAACTTCAAAATAGTATATTAGTATATAAGTTATAATTATAAATATGTATAATTAGAAAATTCATAAATTAAATAAAACTGTTAATAATTTGAAGAAAATTCTAAAAAAAGGCGTCGGGTTGGTCGCAGCCAAGTACTGTAAGTAACTCTACCCACCCGGTACGTGACGAATTTAATAGGACCATTATATGACCGTCCCATCACTTCTTAGTGCTGTTTAGGTGCTGAAAATCAGCACAAACAGCCACTGAAGCGGCACTGGCTGCCCGGTGCCGTTCACCAGTGCTTTTTCAGTGCTTTTTAATCCGCAGGAATATTGCAATCGTGTATGTTACATCCAAATATTTAGTACTTATTTAGTACTTAGTATTTTGTGTGTACATTTTAGTTATATTTTTAAAACTATGTGATTGTAATTTCACGGAGAGAGAACCGTAATTCATTTAAATCGTAAAATTGAAAATAATATTGTAAAAAGCTATAAATAAAAAGTTTGCAGCCTTTTGAAATGTTCCAGCTTTTTTATCAAATTAATCTTTAGCCTGACAAACAACGCCACTAATAATAAACATTTATCTTTTTGAAAGTATTATTTCAATTTTTTACAAATATCTGTATCATGTCACAAATTTCATTTTAAAACACTAAAAATCAATAAAAAAATATATGTATATCAGTTACAAACTGTGTATTCATTAATACAATCTGTAACTGTAACGGTCAAAAGATTAAGTTGGCCTCTTTTTAATTAATTGATTATTAATTTTATTAATGCCAGAGCTAAAATTGTTTGTTTCTGAAGAGTTGAATGCTCTCAAAATTCTTTATAAAATGAACTCAAGATGAAGCAATTTTTTCTATTTCCTAGGTGAATATTGCAAAAATAGAGTAAATTTTTAATGCCGTTTTCAATTTTAAGTAATATCCGAAATTTTGTAATGTGCTAAGTTTTATTTTAAAGCTGTTTTTCCACAGTATCGCAACATCTTATGGGCATAAATCGGAAAATGTTTCCTATCACAGTGCAAGAACTTAAAGTTTTAACAAAAGAGTTGAAAGAATTTTAATATTCCTTGTAATAAGAAAAGTGTTTTTGTAAATATATGAATCATGAAAGCTTTCTCTCAAAATATATATTTATTTAATTTTTATTCTGATTTGCCGACAGACACATTTAAGCTCTTATGCAAGGTAATAAATTTTTTTAAATAGATTTATACTCGTAAGCTGCTACGATACTGTGGAAAAATAGCTTTAAAATGAGCCTACTAACATTACAAAATGTCGATTATTTCGGATATTGCCTAAAGTATACAAAATTGGAAATTTACATTATTTTTGCAATTTCCATTTAAAAAAGGGACAAATTGGCTTTAGCCTCTGCTCGATTTTATACAGAATTTTGAGAGCATTCAACATTTCAAAGAGAAAAAATTTTA
>NC_046661.1:62798523-62802603 GCF_010883055.1 Belonocnema kinseyi
TTGCAATTTCCATTTAAAAAAGGGACAAATTGGCTTTAGCCTCTGCTCGATTTTATACAGAATTTTGAGAGCATTCAACATTTCAAAGAGAAAAAATTTTATCTCATTCATAATTAAAATGAAAAGAACTGATCAGACATTAAAAACGAGGTGAACATAGACTTTTGCCGGTATTGTATTAAAATTATAAGTAATAATTGATGAAGTGTTTATTGTATAACAACACACTAATGATTGAGAATCATTAGATAATTATATAATAAACATTTAATACTCGAGTGCTAAATAAATATGCAGTACACCATTTGTATTCATGGTAACTCCTGTAATTGTAACTCAGGTGGTAGCTTATTGTTTAAATTCTTTAACTTTAGATTTCACCGACGCGTACCGTCTGAAAAATGCCGAAAACTGCAAAGTAACTCCGGGGAGTTGACCCACTGGCCAAGAGGGTGCTTTTAGCAGTCGGATTTTGACGGAGTCTCTTATTCCATTACATGAGCAATCTCCCACCTTATTTTTGCTTGTATTTGGCATCACAAGCTGTGAATAATACGATTCTGAAATGTTTTTTGTGACTTAAATACATTTAACTTCTTTTCGGCGGTGCTGAATGGCAACATGCTTCCCACCAATAGACCCGGAACAATTTGGCAAATTCCTAATTGCCTCAAAATTGTCCGAGATTGTCGTCCAATCTTCCTGGCCTACATTCGGCTAATGCATTGGAGAATGTACTTCACTAATCGATTCTCACGTTTCCATGATGATTTTCCGTGTCGTAGACTTTCTGACACGAAACGACCACGCGACCGTATGCAGTTGATCTCCAGTCGACAAGAAACTAATGACAAAAGTACAAAAGAAATACTTAATATCATGAAGGAAGAAAATGATTAGCTTCAAAATCGTACAAAGTTTTCTTTATTAAAGTTCAGATTGGTAAAGTACCATTTTGGAATAAGAAACTAATTTTCGTCAACAAATAAACCGGATTTTCTATCAAAAAGGTCACATCCTAAGCCAAGCAGGTGAATCTTCTAAAAATATGCATTTCCAACCAAGTCACCTTTAAAGAAACTGAGGAAATTGTGAACTAAAAGAAAAAGAAATTCTTAACTAAATAGTTGAATGTGCAACAAAAAAGAGTAACTCTGAAGAAAATACATGTATGTTGGAAAAAAGAACCAGGATGGCGATTCAGCGGACGATTTGAAAATCCCGGCCATTTCCTGGTCAAGTAAAATTAACATATTCATATTTTTCACTAGACGCAAACATTTATTTTAATTCATTACGTTCATTCTAAACATCCTGTAATATTATCCATCACTTAAGGATGTACAATTGTACAATACGTACAATCAATCTCAACATTCGCCAATTTTTAAAAGGACTTATACAATCGATAAAAATAGATCGATTATTAATTTCTGCACATCTTGATGGAGGCTTCTGAGAGTAATTCAGAAAAAAATAATTCATGTTAAAACTGTTTATTTATCAGTAGTTATTTAGAGTTTTAGGTAGTTTTTGCTTTCTCTTCAGCTAAGAAGATACACTTTTTATTTAATCCTAATGATCAAGGCCTTATTTTATTTTTTAAAGGATTCTCTACCATTCTATTTGGGTGGTATTCATTAAAATTTAAACTATAATTGTTTATGAAAAAATAAGTGCATGATTTTTAAATTGATGTTTTTAATTAAACCTACTCAAATAGAATGGTAGAGAATCCTTTAGAGAGTAAAATGAAGCGTTGATCATTCGGATTAAATCAAAATTGTAAATTTTCCTTAAAGAGAAAGCAAAAAGTAAAACTCTAAATTTCTACTGTTACATAAAACATTTTCACCTGACCTATTTTTTTCGAAAATACGCTCAGAAGCCTCAATCTTTTGCGGTTGATTGTACGTAGTGTACATCCGTAAATTATGATGAAAACATTCTAATCGAAAATACATTACAATCGTACAATTTTGAAAAAAAGAATACAATATGTAACGTACCTTCACATAGTGCGCATATGCACGTGAACACCGGGCTAACGTGACATGCTCCCTTCCACTCACCGCCAGGCAGTGCGCCGATGCGACACGCAGGCACGGGCAATATAGCTGGCCACGCGACAGAGAAACGGCAGTTCGCCGCAGAGCTGCCAGATCGAGCCTGGAATTTACCCCTACCATACCTACCGTTTGGGAGCCGCAAAACAGAAGGTGCATGATTACCACTGTGACTTCGTGTGTAAGCCGAAAATGAACGATTCGACTTCGGTTCCCTGCTGTACGATGATTGTCTATCTGAAGGCTTCGGAAGACTTCGGTGGTCTTCTATTTATATCGAGATCTCCATTTGAAAGAAATGGAAGAAATTGGCGAATTTAATGTTTCGCGTGATTCTTCATTTCATGCATGAATCGATTTTGAGGTTATGTTTTTCGGGTTTATATAGTATGAATATTATAACTGCTGTACATATATTATTAATGTTAATATTATAATTATAAAATATAACATTAATTTTAATCAATAGTTGACTAACTTTTAATAGAAATAGTTAAACTTTTAACTAAAACAATTAGTTTTCTGAAAAAAATTTGAATAAGAAGATTAATTTTCTTGTAGTTAAGAGAAATTAATTTTTAAACCAAAACAAACAAAAAGAATTCTGCAAAATAGTTAAATTTTCAGAAAAGAAATTTTTCAACTAATTTGATAAATTGTCAACCAAAAAAAAAACAACTAAATTTTGAACAAAGCAGTTCCACTTTCAACCAGAAAAATTGAAAAAAATAGTTGGAATTCTTTGAAAGTACTTTAAATTATTGAAATTAATTGAAAATCCCTTGAAATGTTTTAAAACATCCTAAAATATTTAAAATCTCTTAAAATTGCGCAAAGCTCTTGAAAATTCCTTGCAAATTTTTAAAATACCTTAAAATATTTTAAATCCTTTAAAATCACATACTAAATAATTGAAATCAATTGAAAATTCCTTAGAATCTAGTAAAATGTACTAAGATGTATCAAATGCTTTAAAATCTCATATTAAATTACTGTAATAAATTGAAAATTCCTTAAAACCTTTTAAAATACTCTGAAGTATTTTGAAACCTTCAAAATCTTTTCAAACCCCTTCACACCTTTTAAAGATTTCTAAAGTCCTTTGGAATTTTTTTAAATAACTCTGCTAAAATTGTTAAAATTCTTTGAAATTCCTTGAAATTATAAAAATAAATTGAAAATTACTTGACATCTTTTAAAACATTCACAAATATTAAAAATCTTTTGAAATTTCTTGACATTTTTTTAAGCTTTTGAAAATTCCTTGAAATTTTGAAAATTCCATGAAATATTCAAATCCTTTAAAATATCATATTAAATTACTGTAATCAATGAAAATTCCTTGGAATCTTTTTAAATGCTCTCAAGTATTTTGAAACCTTCAAAATCTTTTGAAATGCCTAGGACATTTTTTTTAGAATTTCTAAATTACTTTGGAATTTTTTTAAATAAGCCTTCTAAACATTTTTCAATTCTTTGAAATTCCTGTAAATAGTAAAAATAAATTGAAAATTCTTAGATATCTTTTAAAACATCCTCAAATATTTAAAATCCTTACAAATCTTTTGAAATTTTAGAAAGCTTCAGATTGAAATTAAAAAAACGAAGAGTTTCAAAACGTTAAATATTTAAATGTTTGTAGATTAGAGTTTTGAAGATGGAATCAATAAAAATTCAAAGCTTTCGAAATTTTATTTTCAAAAATTTTCAACTATTCCTTAAGAATAATTTTCAACTCGATGGGATACAAGACTTCACATTTAAAATTGTAAACTTGGTCGTTTATTTATAAAAACTGAATAATAATAAATTAATTAAATGCGTTCAAAATTTAAATCTATTTTTTTCAATTGGACAATCTCTAAATAAAATTTTTAATTAAAATATTTCAGACTGAAATTTAAAAAAATTATAAACATTAAAAATTTAACTGTTTGTAGATTAGTTAAACTATTAAAGTTTTAATAGAAATTACTCGAGTTAAAATTCAACTATTTCTAAAACGATTTTTGTA
>NC_046661.1:62802703-62806073 GCF_010883055.1 Belonocnema kinseyi
ATTAATTTCGCCAATTTCTTCCATTTCTTTCAAATGGAGATCGATATATAAATAGAAGACCACCGAAGTCTTCCGAAGTCGATGATTGACGGACATCGACCTAGATCGAATGAGGATTTGAACTCGTTTCGAAAGCAGCTTCTTAAAAATTAGAATAGGATTTGAAGGATCGACTTATGCTCATGATAGATTGATAGATTCTGGTCGATCAGACGCATCAGGTCGATTGATCAAAAACTTTTGCGCTCTGTGACTCCAATGTCACAGAGCTCAAACATAGCTTCCTGCCCAGCAGGAAGCAGCAGTGCCACCAAAGTGGCGTTAACCATGATGGATACTGACGACAACATTTCCATCGTCACCTCCAAAAGTAAAAAGCGAAAGCTCGCCAAATCGTTCGAAAACGCATCGGACAGCGCCAGCCGTGGCCGATCCTCGGCCACCTCAATCAAAGGAAGTAGTAGGACGTCGCGAACGTCTATCGTGAGTAAGGATCTACCAGACTCAAACGCAGTCCCTAATAATAAAAATCCTAACCCGGTTAAGACTACAGGGCCGGAAAAATACCCCCCATTAATGTTATTGTGGACGAGGGTAACCACCCCTATACAGTTTTGCACAAACTTTTAAAAGATTCCACCGAGTTTAAGCCGATAGTTTACAATCTCGGGTGTGACATCTATTCTATCCGAGTTTCATACCTCGAAGAATATAGAAAAATTATCTCCAACCTAGAGCTTCAAGGCTTTCAGTATTACTTATATAAAAGTATTGACTCTCCACCCATTAAACTTGTGATACCAAATATCCCCATCGCGTTCCCAGAAGACTCAGTTCTCTCCGAATTAAAAGAGGAAGGGTTCACAATTACGTCGGTTGCTCGAATGAGGAGCCGACAAACTAAAAAAGCCTTACCAATGCTTCTGGTAACGCTGCCAAATACCCCTCAAGCAAAAGAGCTTCTCAATTTGAAGTCTCTTGCTTTTATAAAAATAAAGATCGAGCCCTACGTAAAACCAAAGGAAACCTCCCAGTGCTTCAAGTGCCAAAGGTTCCACCATGTCTCTGACGTGTGCCACGCCACTCCACGCTGTGTGAAGTGCGGTGGCGCGCATCAGAGTTCTACATGCAAAAAGAATCCTGAATCGCCGGCTACTTGCGCGAACTGTGCCAGGGGACCATCCCGATAATTACAGAAGCTGTCCTGTCTTTAAAACAGCTGTCAGGAAACCCACAAATAATAAACAAAAAACTAACAATACGCGTAAAGAAACGGTACCTAATAAACCATCTGCTCAGACCACTCAAAAAGATAATCATATACGTGAATGCACCTAAGTCAGTGTCCAGCCACAGAAAAAATCACCACTCTACAGTTCTGTAGTCGCCTCTTCTTCAGAAGCACATACGATCAAATCTCACACTAAACAGCCACCCAAAATTAATAGCACTCGCGCTAAAATACCTATCGCAAAGAAAATTCCAGGCCAACAAAATAAAATTACTCCAACTCTAATTAAAAATACTCCCTCTGAGGATATCAAAGTAAATTTAGTAAAACTACTAAAAAGAGCTACAACCTTAACCTCTGATATTATGGGAGGAAAAATTAACATTACCGAAGCTATAAATTCAACCGCAGAGATCATAAATAATATACTATCGCTTGCTATCGAAAATGGCCACCTTCAATAATAACACTTTAAAAATAATTTTTTTGAATGCTCAGGGTATTCTTAAAAAAAGACACGAATTAGCCACATACCTCTACAAAAATAACATTACCATTTGCTTACTAAGTGAAACTTTACTACGCGAATCTCTACGCGTTAATCTAGTTCATGGTTATAAATTATACAGAAATAACACAAATAGAGGTACCGCGATCTTAATTCAAGAAAATATTGAACACCATGAACTAATAATTTCTGAACTTGAAGCCCTAGAAGCTACTGCCATACAAATAAAAATTCGCGGGAATCCATATGCTATAGTCTCGCTCTATCAGACTCCCTCTCGAGAATTTCTACAAAATGACTACAGAAAAATATTCAAACTAGCTCCCTCGGTAATTGCTGCAGGTGATCTAAATGCTAAACACTTAGCCTGGAATAGCAGAACAACTAACAAAATCGGTAAACAACTATTTGAATTTATAAATCATAAGAATCTTTCAATCTCAGCACCAGACTCGCATACTTTTTCACTATAGATGAGCTTGACTCAGATCATCGTCCTGTCCTTCTAAGTCTTTTCACCAATTGTGAAAAAGCCCCTGTCGCACCTCGCTATAATTTCGCAAAAGCAAATTGGCGCTCTCTCCTACCGATAAAGCAAATCTTCTAGCGGCAAATTATGAAAGTAACTTCGCTCCACATAACGAACCGTCCGACTCTCAGCACATTGCGGAATGTGAACAAATTGTCTCCGATTTTCTTAGAATCTCAAGCACTGATAATTTCAAAAAAATAACCCACAAGGATATAAAGAAACAAATTAAAACTACTAAAAATAACAAAGCTCCCGGTCCTGATTCATTTTCAAACTTTGTCCTCAAGAAACTTCCGATTTCTTGTCTCACCCTTCTCGCTAATATCTTCAATGCCTGCATCCAACTAAGTTACTTTCCTAATTCATGGAAAATAGCTCACATACTAGTCTTTCAGAAAAAAGGCAAGGATCCATATCATTCTACCAGCTACAGACCCATTAGTCTTCTTAATACAATGAGCAAAATCTTTCAAAAAATAATACTCACTCGTGTAAACTATCACCTCGAGGAAAACGGCATCCTTAAATCACAACAATATGGTTTTAGAAAAGGTCACTCTACGCAGCACATGATGCTCAAGCTTACCGAAGCCATTAGCTTAATTTTCAATCGAAGAAAACACACTGGAGCTGTTTTCCTCGATGTAGAAAAAGCCTTTGATAGTGTCTGGCATGTAGGACTGCTCAGAAAATTAATAAATTACAATTTTCTAAGAGGACTCATCCTCTTTATAAACTCTTATCTTTCTAACAGAAAATTCTCAGTCAAAATAGGCCAGACACTCTCAAAAGAGAAACCCATCCGAGCGGGAGTGCCCCAAGGCAGCATCCTAGGTCCGGTATTTTTTATTATCTACGTCAACGACATTCCTGAGGTCCCCGAAGTTACAATTGGATTATATGCCGACGACACCGCACTATTCACCTCATCTTGGTCAGCCCTGAAAATCTTAAAATTACTAAACAAAGCTTTTGAAATCATCGCGGCATGGGCTACGCTTTGGAGAATAAAAATTAATGTAACAAAATCAGAATCAATTCTTTTCTCAGTCAGAAAGCCTGCCAAAATAGATCCACCAAAAATGTTTAATGAACCAAT